>NC_041341.1:26752172-26881003 GCF_004354835.1 Perca flavescens | reverse complement strand
TTAAGACTTGCTGGTTGCTCTGTTACTCATATGTCAAACACACATGCACACACACACACAACATAATGGATAGCCCTAGTGATAAGTGATGCGATGCTCATTTAGAAGCAAGGTTTTGACAGCCAGCCCATATTGCGCAGGGTGAGAATCAGATTTTACCAGGCCTTAGGATATAGCAAGTCATTTCAAATACACTTAAAGACCACCAAAGATCCACAATTAAGATGACAATACTTAAGAAATGTAAATGTATCCAAACAAAATTTTGCTAAGTATTCAATTCTCGGTTTAATTTGAGCTAAATAGTTCCCCACTAGCAAATATATATGGACTACTATTTAAACACCTTTTGATCAAGTGTCATAGGTAGACTGAAACGTAATGGTTGTTCCTTGTCTTATTCTTTTCTACGCTTTTCTTTCTGTTGACAAAATAAAAGACAAATGATACTTTTTGGTACACAAATTTAACGAGACTTCATTTACAGATTACAGTTTCCATTCTAGGTTATATATTGACTGTAGCAAGAAGCCACAACCTACAAAGGGATTAATCACAAGAAAAAAACACTTACATTAGGTCTCCCTTCCCCTCTTGATTTAAAAACAAACAAACTAAGGTGTCATTTACCCCATCTTGTGCAAGTGACGTTAAGGTCCAGACACCAAGCCGATAATCGCAGTCGGACAGTCTGCTACAGGTCAGTGACTCGAGTCTGTTCAATGTGTTTTTGCCGCTGCCAGTCGGAGGTTTGACATGTATGATCGACAGGGCGGCACTGCCGGCAGTCGGACTCAAATGACCAATCTGATTGGTAGAGTGCTAACCCGAAACGGGAGGGAACGAGCGTGACTAGAGTCTCTCAAAATCTGACAAAAATCTTTTAAACTGACCTTGTCGATCTGAAATGAAGACCAATTCATCAACTGCACGGCCTATTTTCTCTTAAATGTTTTCAAAAAACAAGTTTCGTGAACTATTTTAGTACAATATGAGATCGTATTCTGAACAACCCGCCATGACAGTCTGTATTTGAATTTCCGAGAAACCAGACCCACGTGGACGCTTCGTCCAATCAGCTGCCGGTTTCATTTTTGGGAGACAATACTGATTAGCGCCCGCCTGTTGTTACGGAGACGACACGCCTTGTCTCTTTGGTGTGTTCCGAGGCCTTTTTGACCAACTCAGCGAGACTGATCAATCCAACTGCCTTTTCAGAGGGTCGGCTGTCTGGTCGGTGTGTCTGGGCCTTTAGTGTTAAAAATACTTGACAGGTCTTGAGATCACATTTCAATATTCGATGGACTACCCCGAAGTTCATTTTTCTTCCTAGCACAGACAACTGCACAAGGGTGAAACCATTTGACTGGGTCTCCTAAAGAGCAGTCTTTTTTCCAGACAATCAAATTGTCAGGCAGCACTGAAATTGAACAGTGTTGTTAATAAAATAAAAAAAAAACTAATAACCTCACACCTTTTATGGTTAAAGGTGAGGTTCTTAAGAACATCTTGAAAAAAACAAGAAAAAAAAACAGTGTAGTTATTTGCTTACTGCATTCATGTGCAAAAGTCTGACACACTAAGGAAAGGTACTTTCAATCATATTATACTGTAAATAGTAAATTAACATTTCCACATAACTTTTCATAGTCAAGTATATTGAAGATAAACACCACCAATGTGCCACACAGCTGTAGATAATTAGTTATTGACTCAATATTTACCTGTCATGGGGTCAAACAGCTGGTTGGCCCTAGGTCAGTGAAGGTGGAGAAGCAGCAGGGGCAACGAAGGAGGCACGGTTGGTGGAGTCTCGCCATCCGTCTCGGCGCGCCGCATGTGATCCCAATTTATACTTTACCACGTTGACCAGTAAAAAAAAAAAAAAAAATCTGGTTGGTAAGGCTTTTTTTAGTATGCAACATGTTGACACGGAGGATAAATAGATTTTTTTTTTATGTGGATAACAATAAAAAAACAACAAAAAAACAATACATCTATTCTATATAACAATA
This sequence comes from Perca flavescens, assembly GCF_004354835.1. Taxonomy (NCBI): domain Eukaryota; kingdom Metazoa; phylum Chordata; class Actinopteri; order Perciformes; family Percidae; genus Perca; species Perca flavescens. The sequence continues at coordinate 26,878,988 of NC_041341.1, read as the reverse complement.
TATTTTTATGTAATTAATTTTAAGGATAGTTTCTCGTGTTTTAGCACTAAAAAAAAAAAAAAAAAAAAAAAAAAAAAAAAAAAAAAAGTGCTGTAAATGACATTCAGAACATTAATAAGGCAGCAATCACCTATTTGCTAAGCAAAGGTATAGTGGAGTAATGGTGTCCTGAGCAGAGAATGAATGCACAATGCACGCATACTCAGAAGTCTGCTGTTGCTCAACCGATAGCGGGAAGAAGTGTTAACCTTATAACATTCAAAAAAGAAGGTGTAAGGACAACAAAATCACACATTTTGCATATCTAGTTATTTTGGACCAAAAGTATTGAAATTGTGGATAGCCTTGTTTTGTAAGCTTCCCAATATTTAGAGAACCATACTGTTATGTTTATCTTTGAAGATGATATACGTCTTTAGGTGAGGTGGTGGTCCAATACAGGTCAACATGGAGGGCCCCTGTCTCCTGAGTGATTGGTCATTCTGGTTAATCAAACCACATTCTAACACTCTCTCATACTGCTCAACAAGTAGGTAAATATTTGGTCAAATTGAAAGGGGTGAGGTCAGGAAGGCATTGATTTGTGACAGAATCTGCCCCCCCCCCCCGCCCCCTTTGTATTCTTACATCATCATTATTATTATTATTATTATTATTATTATTATTATTATTATTATTATGTTGTTGTTGTGTGTTACTATGTGTATTATCTGCACTGTCGCAGTGCAAACCAAAAAGAAAATAACCACCTGTAGTTGATGAAGTAGTAGTTATGCCGTGTTGTCTTGCCATCAGGGGCCGTTTCCACTCTCATGCGGCACTTGACAAACTTGTCTGCCTTCAGGGTGTTGAGTACTGACCGCAGCTGTTTACGATCAAACTTGAGCAGCTCCAGCATGTCCTCCTCCCGTACACATGGGTTGCGAATGAGCACATCCAGGGCCAAGGCATGTTCAACTCCATAGAAACCCCTTACGACCTGCTTGGCTAGCCGCTTAAGTGCTGCAGGGACCTCGGTCAGTAGCTCTGGTTCTATCATCTTCTGCTGTGGGAGAGAGGAGACCTTTTGAGTAAAGATCTGAGACAGCAGGCAGGAACTTTAGTGGAACAGAGCACAGTGCCAGAGACTGTATAGTTTAGTAGTACTAGGTATGTAACCTTAATCACTCAATGCCTAGGAGGGCATTAGGTTACATTTAGAAGCAAATGAAAGATTGAGCACCATAAATACACTGATGTGCAAATTGTTTTTAGAATAACGTTCCATCCTCTTTACTTGATCCTTTCCCTTAGGAAGAGGTATTGCTTGAATGCAATTCCTCTGCTAAAGTGCTAAATTATCATTATGTCCTGTTGCATTGTGACAGCATATAAGAAGTGGTGGTTACTGCCAGACCTGAACCTGATCTAAACTGGCTGTTGGATAGTGTCAATTTAACTAAACTAGCTAAATTGAACAAAGACAAATTAGTGAAAAATGGAGCTAGTTGGCGGTTACATTAACTAGCTAGCTAGCTGGTGGGGACACTACAGTTAGCTAGCAAGTAAAGTTAAAGACCGTTTACCAATAAGCCATCATCTTACGTTTTGTTTTACATTAGAATGCCGATGTTAACTAAACCTTAACGATGCAGCCACATGAAGTTAGTTTGCAGAAATCCAAGCCTTACCCGATACACTTAAACGTTAAAGTTGTTTCACCAATACACCAAAGCCAGTGCCACCGCTCACTTAGGTCATTTCAGTGTACGCTGACTTTTCTCTCTAACAAACACAGCTAAAGCTCACTAGACACATTTTTATTTCCGAATCCTTAAACTGCTAGGTTAGCTAGCGTGCTTCCTGACTTTTTGAGAACACAACCTCGGAAATAAAACCAACACCGCAACAAAGGTTGCATTCAATAGCCAATCGTAGCAAAGGATTGTTGATTGATATATATTTGACGAATGGCTCTGCTTCCTGTCTAACCAATCAGATTAGATAAATAACATTTGCAGGCGGGGTTTCCACTGTTTTCTTCCGGGACGCCTCTGTCACCAAAAAAATGGCTTCTCTTGACAGGGTAAAAGTATTAGTTTTAGGAGATTCCGGTAAGTTAAGTAATTTTCGCAATGTAGACTATTATTTCAACCTGTCTGCTTATTTATAAATACATGTATTTGTTCTGGGTAAATAACACGCGGTTTGTAACCTTTGTTATCTTTAATTAGGGGACCTTAAACTTAGAAAGTCTGTTGTTGTTAGTGGCTCTGTAGACCTGCACACCTGACGCAACATAATTATCGTATCTGCTGAATTTGGGATAAAGGTGGACCATCGACCCTTAATTTAAAAGCAATAATTGCACCCTTTATATTGTATTCACACTGGCCACTGCCGACCTAAAATGGTGCATTTGCGTGTATAAGAAATTCTATGTTTGACGAAGTAAAAAGCGACACCAAACAGCTCGTTAAATATATTTACTGATGTTCTACAAGGTATATTCTTCGATGGAAACGAAGGCTATGTTACACTGACCTGTTTTTACAATTGAGTTGTGTCATCATACGTAAGTGAACCACGTCTCCATGGACCTTTTTCACAGCAGACATTTTTGACTTTTGACTGGAAAAGCACAGCTGAAATTGATAACCTTAACGATGGCTCAATTCCATCAAGTGAGTCAGGATGCACAATACCAGGGCCTCTCCTAAGTGGAATGCAGCCATCATGAATGGTTTTGAATACACCTGTGCTTTTCCTACTATGACATGTCAACATGTCTGCTGTGAAAAAGGTCTATTGTCTTGCAATCAGTAGTAGCAACTTTATAGCATTACATCAAGACTGAAAGCCACAAATTATGATATACCATACAAAATGCGTGTCTTGGAGTCATTGCATGAGTGTACTGATCCCATCAAAACTGTCAGTCATCCACCCACATTTTTTTATCTTTTACAGGGGTGGGTAAGTCTTCCTTGGTCCATCTGCTATGTCAGAATCAGGTGTTAGGAAATCCATCATGGACTGTTGGTTGCTCTGTGGATGTACGGGTAAGCAGGTTGAACACCTAATTTACAAAATGTAATTAAGAAAAGGTATAAAATTATGGTTCTGTCCTTTTAAATAAGCCTCTATAATAAACTATAATAGATGCTTCATACAACTACCTTTTTTAAATAACACAAAGGCTGAAATGTTGGAACCATTTAAAAAAATAAATAAATTCAATTACAGGTGCAAGACTATAAAGAGGGTACCCCAGAGGAGAAAACCTACTACATTGAACTCTGGGATGTCGGAGGATCTATCGGCAGTGCCAGCAGCATCAAAAGCACCAGAGCCGTCTTCTACAATTCAGTTAATGGTAAAGATGGATTTTCTATGATTTATTAATTGGAGATCATTAGCGTTGCTGTTATTTAGTTGTTATCTTCTTCTTCTTTTTTCTCTATTCAGGAATTATGTTGGTACACGATTTAACAAATAAGAAATCCTCTCAGAATCTCTACCGCTGGTCACTAGAAGCTTTAAACAAGGATTCCTCGCCAACAGGAGTCATTGTCTCAAACGGGTAAGTACTGTGTCATGGTATTGTTTGTATGGCGAATAAACTGTATACACGTTGATACAGTTGTAAAAGTTAGATATTAAGTTGTGACTGAAAATGGTGGATACTGGGGTGTTAAGTCATATTCTTGTCTCCCTGCAGTGACTATGATAGAGAGCAGTTTGCTGAGAACCCAGTGCCTTTGCTGCTGATTGGCACCAAGTTTGACCAGATCCCAGAGAATAAACGCAATGAAGTTCTCACTCGGACGGCCTTCCTGTCTGAAGACTTCAATGCAGAGGAGATCAATCTCGTAGGTCAACTTTTTCATTTCAACAAGCTCTGACCTAAAGCCCATTTCAAACATGCAATCTAGAACATTGCTGGCTTCATCTTTGTGTTGAAAAAGCAACTTTTTGACATTCAAACATAGGGTCTCTGTTAAAAAAAAAAAAAGTTCCACAAAAACATTGTTTTACTATAACACAACCTTTACACATAAAGCTGCGATGCTTGAGTGGTATTTGGCATCTAGTACACAAAAGAGAGCACAGAGCTCCTTTCCCTTCTCACCACAGTGGCAGCACTGCTGGAGAACAGCATATAGTTGGAAAATAATGATATGAAAGAAGAAGTTCTCGGTTCTCTCACAAGCTGTATCGGTTATGGATAGTCTCACTTGCCAGACCTATCTCCACAGCGCTGTGGAGTAAGGCCTAGTCCCTCCATACATACACTCCTGGATAGGAAAAAAACACGACCTGGGTTGTTTGCATTTCTTAAAACCAATCACAATCGTGTTGGTTGGTGTTAAGCTCCGGACACAGTGGCGGTGGATCTGCAAAATGGTCTCTGCAAGGAACTGGTTTTGGTGGAACATTTGCACCCCACAAATGAAAATGCCACATAATATACAGTATTAAATTAACTGTTCCACAATACAGTAAAGTGAGCTATATAAATTCTACAGAGTTCATTTTGTAATAAGGCCTGAGGACTGGAATTGGAATTTGCATTCAAAATATTTTTGTAATATTTTTTCTGTTTAGGATGAAGTTTGAATGGTGGTTATTTTCTAATATAAACTTGTTTGTGACATACATGTAATGTGGCAGCTCGCTAATGCATAAAAACAAGTTACTTCTTGGGTTGATCATCCAGCAGTAAATTTAAATCTCTGCATTATAAACGGTCAAAAAAAAAAAAGAAAATGAAAGGGATCCACAGTACAATAGCAACCATGGCCATTTTACCATTTTTTATTAGAATTATTTATTATTTTTTTGTTTGTTTTTTAAAAACACATGCCATCAGAACAATTTAAAAGAAATACATAGACATTCTACACATACGGTTGTAGGATTTCACCTGAGAAAGAAAAGACTAACTTTTTTTCTTTATGTCTGTGGCTGAAGTGCTGTTTTGTTTTCCCAGGACTGCACCAACCCAAGATACCTTGCTGCAGGCACATCAAACGCAGTGAAGCTTAGCAGGTTCTTTGACAAGGTGAGAACCCAGACTTCTGTAATGCAACGTGTTATTTTCTGTTTCTGTAGATTGTCTTTACAATAAATACAGTATGTAAAGGAACTTATTATTCATAACCTTAAAGACCATATGGACGAATGTCATTCAGCCTCCCTCAATCTATCAAATATTTAAGAATTTCCAACATTGACATTCATTATTTAATTTACAATAATTTGATATTGATGCAGCGCTCAAATGATAGTTTTACGTTGAAGGAAGTGGCGTAACTATTTGTTGTTGGTAATTTAATTTCAACGAGGAATATTGCAGTATATAACATTCCAAATTTCAAGTAGGCCTAGTTACTCTTTTATATTGAAACGGAATACTAACACTTTTTTTTTTTTTTCTTTTAACATGCTTACACAATAATAACTTTTTTACGACACAATGTATGACGTAAGGATACTTTTTAAACAGAAATAAGAAAATCATGATGATATCTGGAAATCTCTGGAAAGGAGATGGAGACTGAACAAATGCTGAGTACAATGAGTTCAGACTAATGCAGCTTTATTCACACAACAAACAAACATACTTTCATGAAAGAGAGAACAGTTGACATGCACCAAATGTATATGCCAAGGTTTCTCCTAGAAAGGAAGATAACCATGTGTACACCCTCCTAAGAGCATGTACCCATAGTGTCTCTACGAACATCAGAATAACTCCTTTATACTTTTTGTCCTCACACACTTCAAGCTATCTATTTCAGTGCAACAGTTTACTCTTAAACTACACCTTTTATGGCACGTGCTTCTAATAGATTCCCACATTCCTGGCTCCAATTCCTCTGTGTGAAAGTTGTACCCAAACTCATAATAGATTCTACACATTCTTATGGGGGAAGGTTGTCCCCAGACTAACCTTCTTGTAGTACACTACATACAAGATATAAAATACATTTGAAACATGTAGGCTGAAATATCCAACCTATCACATGTAATGTTTTTTATTGTTGTGTTGTATCAAGTTTGTAACTTGTGTCTTGACATTGAATTAATATTACAGTCAAGTGGGTAACTTCAAACATTCGTCTTTTCAGTACAACGTTCTCTATTGCCAATGTACATATGGGTATGTGAGTATTGTATTTAAAAAATACAGCCTCTTAATCTTAACCTATGTCTTAACAGGTAATCGAGAAGAGATATTTCACAAGAGATCCAAGTCAGGTGAGTTCTTCGGTCTTTGTTTTTTGTTTTGGTAAAGGAAAATCTTCACCTAATGAAACTGAATTCAGTTGTGACTGAGGAGAATTTTAAGGTGAATGGTTTCTTTAAAACAGCACATCCCTTTAACTCTCTCTGCAGATGCCGGGTTTCACAGACAGAAAACGGTTCAACTTCAAAAGTTTGCACTATGACTGAAACGCCATGAACGCAACAGCAGTGGTCTGTGGTTTGGCTGTAATGCCTTGGGGCTTTTACACCACAAAGCACACTCACTGACATACTTTGTGTACCTCCCCCCCACCTGCCTATTGTTTTTTCACTGCCATTTCTTCTTCATGCAAATCCTTCTCAACACTTTTTCATCTGCTGTGTGTAAAGATTTAAATTCCGCTGCAAAAAATAGAATTACAAAATAATAGAATAGTTCATAGAATAATAAAGATAAATATGTACATTCAGTTTAGCACATTTCAGAAATGAAGAAACATGCAAGATGATGTCAAAGGGCATAGGCACATCCTATAAATGTACAGTGAGATTTTGTGTTAAATCAAAAAGTTTTTAATTCCATTTTCTTTTTTTTATACATTCAGTTTATTTCACATGCAAAAACATTACATATACCAGTTTCTTGAATAATTTTTTTCAAAACTAAAACTACTATCATTCACATTCTCTAAATGTTTGCTGTGTTATTTAATAAGCAAGTGAAGAAAGAACAACATTCTTGTCCTCCTGAATAGTGGCTCATGCAACGTTCCCCAATCACTTCATCACTTTCTTAATCCAGGGGAGAAAGAAATTGACTTTAGTGAAGACATGGGGATACTGGGGATCATTACAATCAGATTTATAGGTAAAAGCTGTTAAACCCTGAGGCTTGCTGTTGCAGATAAGTGGTCCACCGGAGTCCCCCTAAGAAAAAGGCAGCAGAAAGAGTTGATTGAGTAGACTGCAAAAAAAGATGAATTAAACTTGTTTTTGATTAATAAAAGAAATCAGTTTTCAGCATATGTGATGTATTTTGTAAATGGTTGGTTACTTATTTGCTTGTCTGCTTTAAATAGGGTTAGATTACCTGGCAAACCCCTCCCTTCTTTTTGTCAAATCTGGTGCATATCATGCGGTCAGCATAGAAGTATTCTTGCCATTTATTTTTGCACTCAGCGCTGAATTGCATCTTCTCCGTGGTCTCCCTCAGTACTTTTGAGTCAGGCTTATTGACTCCAGTTCGGCCCCAGCCAGCAACGACACAGTTAATGTTGGCTGGGATTTTCCCATCTTTCTTAGATAGTCCAATGGTCTTGACATATTTATTCAGTGTGGCATTGTTTTTTAACTGTGAAAGAAAACCGTGTAATTCACGATACAGTTGTCAGTCAGACATTTCAATGTGTGTTTATGTTCTCTTAAGCAACATTGAGGTTTTAAGATGAAACATTTTATCCCCACATCCTTGAGTGCAAATGTGTGAAATCATCTTGTGCAGCTTTTACTCTAAACAACACAGTATGAAGAAATGCATCCACTACATTCATTGCACATATAACTTTACAGAAAAAATTAGTAATTTTTAAACACCCAAGTTTTGATGTGAACTTTTACACAGTTTTAGTTTACCTCTAGTAACATGATATCATAATCATATTTTTCAGTGATGAATTTCGGATGTGGATGGTACTTAGCCACTTGGATCCTTTGCTGACTTTTTCTCTTTCTTGCTAATGTCATGTGCTCCAAGTACCACCGTCAGGGGACCATATCTGACAAACAAGGGTACAAATAATGTAAATACATTTAATTGTACTAAACTATTATACTTAGCACTTTACACTTTAAATGGGACTGAAAACAATTGATGATTAAGTTTAATATTACTATAATGACTTGAAAATACACCCCTGATAGCATTCTGTCTTTCTCTTAACCCCAGGCTATGACAAACATGGCATTCATGAAATACGATATCCCATTAGAATTGTTCAAATATAAGATATTAAAAGTGACTAACAACAAATCCTTTGCAAATTACAAATATGGTAATAAAACATTGATTTAAAGGCAAATAATTAGTACCCATTAACTTGTTAATTTTTTTTGTGACATCAAAAACATTTTGTGCATTGGTGCACAATAAACTCACTTTTGCAGTGTGCTGCAGTTAGAACAAAGTCCTCCCGAATAAGTATCCCGCCACATGTATGGTGTTCACGAACCTGGAGTGATGCCATGTAGGGTTTGGAATGAGGCTTTGCAACCTTCCCACCCACTATGCCACTCTCAGAAGCCCCTTACGTGAGGAGAGATGGTCAATTAATACACCGATTACGAGATACAAAATCCTCAACAGCCAAAAGATTATTGTTATAATTACATAACAAAAAAAGCCAAGTAATATTATTCATTTCAACCTTTCAGTCCCTAAAAAGGCTATAATCCTTAAAAAATTATATTATTATAAGGATTTTATAAGGTCACTTCTCTAACGGAAATACATTTGAAGGACATTTTATCTCATCTTACCAGTGAGGAGAGCAGCTGAAAGAAAAATATAATGCCGTGTCGTTGGCCATGGTCGTGCAGAAGTAAAAGATGAAAAGTGTGTCTTGCAGTGCTCCCCCTACCACCTTTTGTAGTCAACCTTCTAACTCTCACAACGGAACATTTGTGGGCAGGTGTCATTCTTTCAAAAAAAAGAGACGAGATCACACCTTTCTTACTGCAGCATGATTGAAACCATTTCATAACACCAGATAAAACTGTCAACTTGTCATTTGAGTTGGCAGGCATACTTTGTTAACCCTTGTGTTGGTTTCCCTTCAAGCATGCAACCTGTTGTCCTCCTGGGTTAACCCTTTTTAAGATGCTTTTTTTATTTTTTGGTGCTTTTTTTTCACATTCATACCTGGAAGCTGCCCAGTACAACCACAGTCTGATCTGCTGGCCATTGAGCAGCTCCACTGGAGTGGTTGGGGTTAAGTGCCTTGCTCAAGGGCACCTCAGTGGTGTTATTGAGGGAGGGACAAGCGCTGCTCTTTTCACTTTCTCCAACCACATTTTGTCCTGTCGGTCTGGGGATTGAACCAATCTCGCTTCTTTAACCACTAGGCCACCACTGCCCACATCAACTTGTTACCACTAGTTTTAAATTTGTTTCTTTTCATTCATTGTCAAGAGACCTCATTTATATGAAATGATACCACATTTTTTAGTTAAAAAAATGAAATTATTAATTACGATTGAGTGGATAATCACAGACTCTTTAGTTTAGTCAGGATACTGTTTTGAAACCATTTAATTTTTTTCATGTGCTATACAAATTTAATAAAACAATTGAAAGTAGAGAAAGAAACTAGTGATCTGATCCTTCATTTTACTTGAGAAAAGCGTTGTATGGAACAACCCATGTGGCAGTTTGCTTGAAAGAAACCCAAATTTCTGATCTAGAAACTAAAATTTGACCCGAGAACAACAGGAGGGTTAATTCATCAATAATCTGACACACTGCATTACACTCTGTATGTCTCCTTTTGCCTCTACAAAAGAAATATGAATTTTGAAAAAAAATCTTTAAAAAGTTTAAATTTGATTGTGCTTTAAACAAGAGTTTAAGCCCGGTCTACTTAAACCATCTACATTTCTTGCCCTAAAAATTAGAAAGGTCCATATAATCACAAATAGTCATGGTTGATTGTTTCGTTTTCATCACAAGCTACCTTTACCCTAAAGGAAACTGGTTAAGGTAAACGGTAAATGGTCGAATGGAAAACTGTGTATAAAGGCCACACTAACCACAATGCGAACAAAGGTACTCCCACCTCTTACACTGTCCACACGCTCACATAATGGTGTGACTTCTAGCTCCTAGTTTTTTCCTGGCCAAAATAAATTTGATTGAAAAGACAGACTTGCATCACAGATAAATTATATACTTAGCCACACACTTGGTCTTGGAATGTGGAAGAATGCTGTGTGATTAACCCTTGACACATGTATCTTTTTGATAAACTATCATGGCTTGGGTAATTTTAACAGACGGAGCTGGTAAGCTTTATACAACATATGCAATTATGTCTGCTGACCATTAGATGGAGATATAAGCATTTAGTGTTCACAAAATACACTTGACTTTTATTGTGAAGTTGAAGGCATTTTCCATTATTGCTTACTGCTAAATCCTATGGAGAAGACCTGAAGGAATAAATGTGACCGATTCTGCTAAGGCTCAAAAGGCCAGCGTTATCTGACTCCACTTGGTCACTTCTCAAGCTACCTCTGTGTTCGTTGACTGGTAGACCAGAAAATAATACTCAGGATTCACTCAGTTCAATTATAACAAAGCTTTAGTAAATGATATTGCAAGCAGAATACAACTTATGCATCGTGACAAACGGGTACCCATGCATAAGGACCAGACCCCCCTTTAAGACATGTTTTTTTCTTGTCCTAACGCCAACAGTCTGTCCGGGAATCTGGTCCCGTCCTATTCTCTACACTCTCTTTATTCTCTCCAGGTTCCTCCCTCCGCCGTGGTGTCTGTGCCGCTAATCAGTTGGTCATAGCTCAGACCTTCTGTCTGTGGTTGCAATGGAGGAAATTATGTTCATGTAGGGTTATGAGCTGATATGCAACAGTTTGTGGATTGTGTAGTTTTTAGGTAATCTAGGTTCCGGCCTAAATGGATCAATATAAAAGTGTTACTGGAATGGATGGTTGTCTAGTTGGGCAGGGTTGATAGCAATCCTCATCTTTTTGTGTACCCCGATATCTTGCAGTTTTTAGTTATGGAGAGGAAGTCACAGGGTCAGAAAGACAATACACTCGCACAAGTCCTTTGAACAGGTGGAGCTGAAACAGGCTTTGGTGTTTCCAGTATTATGTTGGACTGGGACTGGTTATGAAGTATTACACTTTCTCAGTTGCCACAGAAAAAAAAGATCTGTGCCATGGGTTTAAAGATCCTATGGCATGAAAATTTCACTTTGAGGTTTTTTAACATTAATATGAGTTCCCCCAGCCTGCCTATGGTCCCCAGTGGCTAGAAATGGCAATAGATGTAAACCGAGGCCTGGGTATCCTGCTCTGCCTTTGAGAAAATGAAAGCTCAGATGGGCCAATCTGGAATCTTCCGTTTATGACGTCATAAGGGGAAACGTTACCTCCCCAAATTCTCTGCTCTATTTTGAGTTAATAAATTGATTGATTGCATTTGTGAAACTGAAATGATGAAAAGGAATTTCTTTTAGCATATAGATACAGTCTTTTCAGTGGCCACTTGTGCAGTTTGTATAAGCAAATTCTTTTACAGAAGTTTACACTTATAAACAGCGCCCATAATAACAAGAAGACGTCCAGGGTTTTCCACCAGTATTACTCCAACCTCTGCAAGGCTGGCAGAGAGGGAAACAGCACAACAAAAGCTGCAGCCACTGTATCGTGGTTATAGCACAGACCGTAAAATGCCAGTCTGCTGGTGGGGATGACTTCAATAGTTAGTAAGGAGGGAGCAATAGTCAAACTGAGACTACTGCAGAACTTTGAGTTGCCTATTATTAGTTAGCTTTTTTTAATGTGCATTTTCCACAATAATAAAGAATAACTAAAGAAGATGTTGCAGTAGTGAAATGTCACGGATACAGTTTGTGTCCAGTCTAACAATTTGAGGACACAGATTAATATGTTAGGGTCTGGCACTGTTTCATGAATAAAGTACTATTGACAGACTGCTCAGTGGCAAAATAAAGTGTTTAAATTGCAATTTGCAGTTGTCATATTAAAGAAGAAACACGTTGTGCATACAGTGGGCTCTAAGATGGCTCCTGAAGAAAAAACAAACAAACAATAATACTTATTACTTATACTACTACTACTACTACTACTACTACTACTACTACTACTATATTACTTATATTTCATTTTGAGCTTACTGTGCAGATTACTTGACTGCACAGGTCAGAGACAAAATTAAGAAGAAAAAATACCCAGATTTGAAGGCAAGGTATCACACAGGATGATAATTATTCAGTTTTTGAGCAAAGTGAGATTTTCCATAAATGACACAATTGTGTCCTGTGTTCTGGCTCCACCCTCAGGCCAAATTTCCTCATTTCTGTCTTGATTTGTACATATTTTGCTCCAATAGTGCCATGTACAGTATACCCAAGCATTTATTTTATATCCATTCAACAGCTATATTTCCTGATGGGTCATGACAAACTCGGGGACACATTTTTTCAATTTTCTGCATGCAGTCTGAGTATGTTGGGGAGATTCTTCTAGTTAAGGTCAACAAACACAGTGCTGGTAAATTTAATAAAACTCAATGCGGCCCAGGTAGAACCCAAGATGACCCATAATAACCCTCTTTTCGCTGAACCGCCCCCAGGAGCGCAAATACATTCCCTAATTTACCGACGTGCGTCTGTGGAGGGAAAAGTCCGATGTGCCTCGGGTGCAAAATAGGAATGATACATGCGTCGGTGTACAAAGGCAATTGCCCTGAGTGCAAGATAGGGCCCATTGTTTGGCTTCTCTGGACAGGCCACAGGGGCTCCTGGTTGAATTGAAGCTATGATATATCCACAGAGCTTTTCCTGCTTTTCTTCTTTTGCTAGAGTCAGTCACATAGCTTTGGTTTAACCGCAAACTAACAGCAGCCTGAGGGTCCCAAATAAAACTTTGACTGAAAGGTCACAAGTTCACACCTTTATCATCACTTAGTAAATAACAGTGAACAGCCATCTGTTTCCTTAATAACAGCCTTTGAGTGCCCTTTGATACATTCCTGAATACTACTGCTCACTGGCAGACTATAGCCCCTTTCGCACATGCACTGCAACCTTGAATTTATCTAGACATTACCCTGAGGAGCTGTATGTGAGAATGTAAGAAATGTTACCAATGAGGGAGAGCAGCTAAAAGAAAAAACGTTTTTTTTTTTTAAACATTTAAAACATTTGTTGTAGCCTGTTATAAAAATATTACAAAATAAATCCATGACAAAGTTAAAAAAATGTTTTTATTAGCTTTACAGTTTGTTTTCCAGAGAGTGGCTCAAAGTCAAATATGTATACACACACACACACACACACACACACACACACACACACACACACACGTACACGTACATAACACTAGTGTGACATGTCATTGCAGTGTTTCAACCTCCATTATTTACTTCATTACAGAGTTTATAAAAGCTTATGACTGTTGCATTAGAAACACTACTGTTGCTTTTTCTTTGAAGTCCCCTTTCTGCAACACTTACGGGTGCAGAACATGCAGCATTTGAGTGTCACCCACAAAACAGTTAGGAGAACGATGACAAAAAAGCCAATGACATCCAGGCTATGGTACTGAATCCAGTTCAAGTCATGTGCAGCTACCCTTAAGTGTTCGGCTCCTTTGTGTCTTATGACGAACTCTGTCCAGAAAACAGCCAGGTCCAAAGGCTGAACAGGACGGTCCAGGTGAATCTGAGACAGCATCACCATCTTCTCTTTGTAACTACATTTTGAAAATACAAAGTTAATAGGATGATCTTCAGTTTCGATCATCACGATGTCTAATCGTATATCCTCACAGACTACATTTGTACAACTTTTTACACTATAAAATGTATAAAATAAAATACAAAAAATTAATGTCAGTATAAAGATAGCTTGCCTTCTAACAGCAACAGTAATAACAAATTAGTGCAGCTTATTAAATGCACCCTGACAAATAAATGTTCAGAATACAAATGCAGCAGATGTTATAGTATTAGCTACGACTTAGCATATATCAAGTATATTTAAAGAGTAGGATACATGTAAAAAAAAGTATGGGGGATTAGGGAAGTATTTGTGAAGCTCTATGCATTATAAAATGTGTTTAAAAATAAATCAGTAAAAAGGAAGAAAGCCTTTGCACACTTGATGATGACAAAGCAGTCTACATTGATTTGTTATCTATAGAGTAGAGGGACATTGACCACAGAAAGTGACTCAAATTGTGCAAAAATAGTTATTTATTTACAAAAATGTCCATATGTTTTCAGCAACAAGTCATCCAAACCATATGATGAATAAGAGTCACAGGAACGTTTCATAACTTAGCGCCCCTAGTAGTGGCAGGAATGGTTTTCCATCCTCATAACTAAACCAGAGAACATAACGGTCGTGGTTATAAACACGTTAACATTGCGATATGGTCGCAGTTTAGTTACGTTTAGAAAGAAACACTACTTGGTTATTTTTAGGCACCAAAACTACTAAGTTAAGTTTAGAAAAAAGAATATAATCGTTTAGCTACGTTTTGTCAGGGGTGAACGTGCCCCAGGCAACATTATTGAAAACAACTGTGTGGGTGGACCATGGGTGTGCAGGTGCTTTACAAATACTGAAAATAAAACACATTATTTTACATACTTTATACATAGAATATAAAGTATGTTTTTCTAATTTCTTTTCTTCCATTTCTGTCAGTTCTTTGGGTTTTCTAAATGCCGTCTGATTAAAGGTTCCCTGTGGAGTTTTAGACCTCTAGAAGCGTTATGGAGTTGTTTTTTCTAACAGTGGGTCCCCGTTTTGCACTGATTTAGGTGGTGGTAATGTGCCAAGATATGAAGGAATGCACCAGCAAATGCAAGGAAGAGGAAAAAATCGTCTTTGTTAATGTTTTTGAGGAGGGAAAATGCACTTGTTTTCTGACTTTTTACTTTTCCACATACAACTCTTTAAAAAACATAATCCACCGGTCTTACCTTTTGTCATGGATGATTTTATTTAGTGCATCCAATAGGTTTTCAGTCGTCACATCATACATTCCGAGTTTCTCTGCCACACCACGGGACACCATGCGATGTACATTGTCCGCCTGGTCCCCAAACAGTGGAAACATCAACATGGGTACAGCATTACAGATCCCCTCATAGATACCGTGGGAACCTCCATGAGTCATTAAGACTTTAGCTTTGGGATGGGCTGAAGAGCACAAAAACATACACAATTATAGGTCCACTCCACCACAAACCAATTGCAGGTAATGTTTAAAAAACAAACTTTGATTAGTTTGAATGATATGATTCATTACATGACTCTGTCTGGATAAAACGATACACACCTAAAAGATCATTCTGAGGTAACCACTTCAAAAGTCTCACATTCTTGGGTACATCTTTAGGTTGGGCTCCAGTGTATCTCCACAGAACCTGAAACAGAAATAATACCTCTTCATTTTTAACATGTGATTGTTGTAACATTATTTACAACAAGGGAAGGCGGGGGACAAAGTCCTATGGTTCAAACTGATTAGGGCTTTAGCAGGTATAGGCTGAGTGTGGAAATATCTGCCTACTGTGTACATGTTTGCAGTTCTTGTGTAGTTAGGAACTTGTTTGTTTTGTTTGAACATTCTAATACAACTAAGTTTTTTGTTGTTGCATGAACTGATATTATTATTGGATTGAATCCAAGTGAAGTCATTTAATCTGTTATGCTATTGTTACCCTTTGAGGAATTTGCCGAAAGGCCTCAAAGAACTGTTTAGCCTTATCCTCAGGCATGCTGGATACCATTGAGCCCAGAGTAAAGACAATAAAGCCGTCGTCCCCTGAGCCATCCACGAACTCCTCCAAGTCCTGCAGAGAGGTTGGAAAAGAAACAAAAATGAGTTGAAAAAAACGTTTTAAAGAAAAAAAAACATCGTAGTTTGTAGTATGCTCATAATAAAATGTTAGATGTAGTGTTCGATCAGCAAAGTGCATTAGTTAGATGGGATTAATAGTATCAGCATTGCATTCAGCAGAGATCCACCCAGTTAAATAATGTTAGAAGCACAATCTTATATGTGCTTATGTCAAAAATCCATTTGATCTATTTGATGATGTTAACACAACAGGACCCCTCACTTCTTTACTTAGATTATGCTGGCCATAGTCCACAAATCTGCTTTTCCTGGCTCAGAGTTCACACACTGAATCTTCCAGCAGCCAAACCTGTTCTTTCATAAGCTTATTAGCCAGTTGTTGGTACATCATGATAAACCGTTAATCTTTACAATCTTTTCAGCACCCGTGTTTGTCTACATATCCAGTTCATAAGTAGAAGTACCTTCTTTTACCACAGAAAATGATGACTGAAAGTTAGTATTTGTTGTATAATATTGAAATATTCCGCAGGTCCCCAAAATGTGTAATGAAATTATATTTTTATTATTATTTATTTATAATTGTATTACTAAATTGTTGTTTGTCTACACTCTGACACAGCTGTTCTGTTTCCTGAAACTTTTTTGCAACCAGCACTAATGCAGACATTCTAAATTCCCTGAATCTTTTCCACTTATTATGTTATGTAAGTTTACAAAAAAAAATTAATTGTAGTCTGCACTGGTTCAACATATTGCACAAAAAAAAAAAAAAGCTTAGTAAATCAAGTGTTTTCAGTCCTTAAGTCATGGACACAGATATCCAATGGCCATGTCACAAGAAATCTACAACTAGCTGAAAACACATTTATTTAACATATGATCACCTTATTAAGTTATTTAGGACAAGCAAACAATTACCTATTAACACATCAGGCTTTCTACTACTTTTATTATATAGCTGCTAACTTTGTCAGATTGTTTTTGCTGAAAAGGTTTACCAATAGCTTTAAAACGAGAGCAGAATCTGTGGGTTGTGCAACCAAAACATTGATCTAAAAGAGCTGCAGTATTGAATAATAATTCTCCATTGGTTCATCACTATGAGCGACCCCTCTCATATTATACATTGCAATACAATGCAATGATTCAAATATAAAACTATTGATTGGTGTATTTTTCTGGTTTTCATTGTAGTCTATGGGGCTTTAGCCTGTCTCAACACAAAGACAGTGTATGCTGTTTGCCTTAAGTGAATCCAGATGTGATCATACATTCTTTACATACTCACCGCTGGCAGAGGAGCTTTCTTTGCACAATTGATACCTCCAATTAAAACCATGTTTGGCATGAGAGGTCTGGGTCTTTGAAAAGCAAAGTCATATCTGAGAAGCCACATAGCGCCATGACTAAGAAGGTCCTTGTAGTTCATGTTGTTTCCTAAATAATTGCTGACCAGATCGTCAAAGTGGACATACATTATTCTGCACAAGTAGGACTCCATTGTAGACATCAACATGTTTTTGACTCTCTGTGGGAAGGTCATGATGTCTGTATTACCAGAATAGGCCACAGGAACGTAGGAAGGAGGAGAGGGACACTGGCTAGCCTTTGCATGCAGCTCACATGGAAGTCCATTCAGGAAATAGACCACTGGAATAGAAAAGACATGAGCCAGAATGGAGCCACAGGGAAGAAAGGGGTCTGTGAGCACAAGATCGAATCCCTCATCCTTCAGTTGACTCATAAGAGGCTGGTTGTTCAACAAACTCTCGCAGCCTCTGACCTGCAGTGAAGTAAAGCTAACCAGACGCTGCACATTGATAAACAGATCTGTGAATTCCGGTGGCTTGAGGAATACTCCATTCGCAAGCTCGTTTAGTTTTCCATCCAGTTCAGCTTTGGTAAAGGACACTGGGTAGAACTCTGTCTTGAAGCTGTCTGAACTATTCATCAGCAGGCTGTATTCAGGCACCAGCAGCAAAACCTCATGGCCCCTGTGGCTCAGCTCCTTCACCAGTATCTTCATGCTAAGCCAGTGACTTCCATCCATAGGCACAACCAGCACCTTCTCCCCCTGAACTGGCTCCAGCCTGAGGCAGCACAGCCAGGCCACCAGCCCCAGTGCAGGAAACCACACCCCGCTGCTCATTGCCTCTTCTCTGTACTGCAAGCTGGCTCGTTGTAAGAGCTAGTGGTAGCTGTTGTTAAGAGGTAGCTTTATGTGTTGCGTGTGTGAGTGAGGGAGCAAGCTTGTGTTTAGAATGTGCAGGAAGCTAGGAGGAGGGGGCTATTCTATAACCACAGGAAGGCTGAGTCTGAATGAGATATGGATTGGGCTAGTACTCAGTCTCCAGATGATCTCTTATCTCTTCTCTTTTGGGACTTTGCTTATTTTCTTTCCACTTCATGTCTTTCCTGTCATATCTTGGTGGATTGATTTTTAACATATTTACAAGTGACATAATGCAACTTTTACCTTTTTATATTGTAAGTTGCAATGCTGTTTTGTTATTATGGAATGTGAGGTAGTCCAGACTACGTATTATAGAAATGGTATGTTTATCCGATGAAATATGTTAACAGAAATAAGTTTAGTGACTTTTGGGATATCAGTAGTAAAAATGTTTTTCTTTATTCTATTATTCATCATGTTAATTGCAATTCTTTTTCTTTTTTTTTCTTATTTATTTATTTTCTCCAGCACTGGACTTGCAAGTCATGGTAGCAATGCATGTTTGCAGCTTGAACTACCTACAGATTGGTGCAAAGTCCTTTGTTTACTTTAGGCTGCTCTGTCCCTCCTCCCCGGAAAAACATATGCGTGCGGGCCATTGCGTGTGCACTCTTCAACCTCTTTTTTTTCACTCGCTCCAGTCGCACGCAAACCTTTACCTACAACCATTGTAAAAACACAGATTGCGTGCAAAGCGTAGTTGGTAGTAGTGTGTTGTAATAGGACACCAACACCCTCCTCTTTGGAGGAATTACATCAGACCAACAATGTAATGTGGGGAATTTTACCCTCGGTTACAACTTGCATAGTCTTGGGAAACACTTTATGAGAGTAACTGTGGCACTGATTGTGAAATTGAATATGTTAGAAATTAAGGAAGAACAAGAATATAGTTAGATGAATATCAGGAGTAAAGTAAGTTGATCCTTATGGATCCATGACACACAACACCAAATTACCTTATTGTAGAATGTGCTGTTCCTGCTTTAATTTTTATTTCTACACCATTTGTCACCAACCTTTTTAAACCCAAGATCACTGACCTCTGCCCCGGTGAAATGCAAGATCTACTCATCAAATTATTGAGAGAAAAAGAATGCCAAAAACACTACTAACTTGAAGCCTTCTATTTATGCAAAATGTATTTTAATAACATGACGTCTTCAAGCTCAGTTGGAGGCTGAGCACCGGAAAAGTGCTTCTAATAGACTTCACTGGTCTCCGTGGAAGTCTACGGCATAGCTTTGTCCATTTATTTAACTGTCTATTGTTAGTGTGATGGCTGTAACTGAATACTGTCACTAAGTTGTTTGTAGTTTGGCTCATAGCTACAGAAAGCCAGTCTGAGGCAGTCTGTGAGGTGTCTGTCAGTAAAGCGGCTCCTGTACTGTAGAATCTACACAATGTAAACTACCTACCTGGAAGGGAAACAAAGATTATTTTACAGATTTAGGTGAATAACCACCTATTCTTATAGAAGACACGGGCTATATTTGAAAAAACTTCCTATTTTCTCAGTTTTTCCCCACTCCGTGCATGACTTAATTAACATTGAAAAAAAGTATTTTCAAAAATAGTCTCCAGAAACGCTAAATCTAAAGCTAGTCCAACGCTGGATGGGGAAAATTAAGCTTTTGTAAAATGATGACATAAGCTCAGAGGCAGTAAAGAACTGAACGGAGTATCCAGGCTGTGTCTGTCCCACTTCTTACATTTTTGTTTCTTGCCGACTGAAATATAAGGAATGTAACTGGTTTTTTTTGTTATTTAGAGTTTAGATTTAACTTGGTTAGTGTAGATATACAGTAGTCTAAAGGTGTCAGCTGTAGTAAATGTTGGATGGTTGAACAGTGTCTAAAAGTCCTTCCCCATGAGCCTTTCTGAAGTCAGAATTAACTTTCTGAAACCAACAATCCCACAAGCACGACCACTTCACACAGTGATTGTATACATACTAATATTTTCAAAGTCATGCTTCAACTTTTAAAGGTCTCCAGAGGCTTCACCACTGCATGAACTTGCATTGCCAATCATTACCAGTCTGAACCTGGCTGTTGTACCTGGACCCAGCGCCCAGTTTTAGACTGAGACCCCTGAGACAACCTGGAATGCAGGAAAAATGTGGCTCTTGCATAATGTGGAGGGGGAGCTGTTATGCACACTTACCATGCACAATCCTTTACCTTTCTTCCCCTTCTGTCTCTTAGGTTTTGGCACTCCTTTTCTTCTATACAAATACTGTATGTAGTCTGTAACATTGCAGTATATCTCTTTGGTTTAGCTCTGTGTTTTTATCTAAACTTGTACATTTCTTGCAGTTTCCTGGATATTCATGACGTGAGAAGTTGACATGAATGGAAGTTGAAAATTTAGGCAGAGTGACATGTCTGATGATTTCAAAGTTTGTTTTTCTTTCGCCCCGAAACGGATGGGAAATGGCCTTTGGGGCAGCAGAAACAAGATGTGGGCACAACGCTGACTCACTTTACTTTTCAGCTTGATATGGCAAACTCGTTAGCTAACACATCCAGCAATTAAAGGTTGTTACCTTAGCATTCAGTTGGAGTGGTGTGTCTGTCCACATGACGAATGTAAGTCCAAAAACAGCTTAACTCTGGAGTCTGTACACCACAACTGAAACATTACCGCAACTATAAGTTGGATTGCCATTACATTTTAAATATTTATAGTCCCCAGACAATGAATTCTAATGACTTGTGTGATCCCTTGACTTTCCCTGTAGCACCACCATGAGGTTCACATTTTTGTTTGTAACTGGAATGTCTTGAAAACTATTAGATGGATCTGGCACAAAATTTGGTGATAACGTTACGTTCATATTTCCCGCTGTGATAATTAGCGTCAGTTATTTCCTGATTTTCCCCGAGCACCATCACTACAAATGCTTTGGTTTATGATCACATACAAAACTAATGACATTCCCATGAACCTCCCTAGCACTTTGTGTTAATAGCTAATTAGAAAATGTAAGCATGTTAACACTCTAAACTAAGGTGATCATGGTACACATTATACCCGCTTAGCTTTAGAAGGTTAGCATCATCATTGTTTGCATATTTCTGATGTTAACATTTTGCTCAAAGCACCACTGTGCTGTACCAGCTGTAGTGCGTAGTTTCTGTCTCCCCCATGAGGTATTCTAAGTAATGACAACAAAACTGTCGGCACGTCCACATGATAAAAGCCTTCCGTGATTGTGCACCACCCCCACCCCTCCTCCACGCAGTTGCTAGTAGCCAAGGAGGATTAAAAAAACAGGATGGACTCTTCGGAAAAGGTAATTATCTTTACTCTAGTTTCTGCTCGCGAAAGTCGCCGGACGGCACAATCTTCTAAACATAGCCATACTGAGAAATACAGAGAGAGTGGTGTGGAGCTGATAGTCTTAATTAGCTTTTAGCATTTAGCATTGGCTTGAATGTTATGGATGTTCATTAATATCAAAAAGTTATGCATTAAAGCTTTAAGTGTTCCTTGGCCAGCTCCTTCCTGGCCTGCACACATGCACTCACTAGAAATATGCTGGTACATTTTTGTGGCTCCTTCATTTTGTCTGGAATGCAAAACTTCATCAGGGAGCGATACGGATTGGTTCCGTAACTCTCGGTTATTCAAAAGCAAGTTTCAGCAGTCAACAGAAGAAGCTGATTGTGTGTGAGTGTGGGTAGAGTTTTTTCACAAATGGTGGAAATGGTGCATGCTGACTACATGGCTGGACTCCAGTTCTCATGTGCCCCTCCCACCCACTCCCACCCTTTCGCTCAGTTCCGTCTCCACAAAAGAACCCCAGGAGTAACAGCTCTGACAGGAAACAGGGCTGTGTTTGACAGGAAACAGGGTTGTGTTTGGGTTGATATGTAATTATATATGAAATATGCTACTTTCATGTTGCACTGGCATCCAGACACATGAACTTCCTAACACCGAAATGTTAGGAAGCCACCTGTGCGGATGAGGCGTTTCAGCCCCTGTAGTGTCTGGGAGTCTTACACTGGAAAAGTGCCTTATTATGACCAACTTTCTAGATTGAGCCATGCTCCACTTTGTTCTGATGATTGTTGCATGCTCTCTAGGGTCAGTTTTGGAGAAATGCTTTATATATTCCTGGAAGGGTGAAGGAAGAGTGGCCAGCTTTTTGCACGTACAGGTTGTACTGAAATGGTTAGAGTGCTTTGGTCCTTCTACCCAGCATGTTAATTTATACTGAGGAATATTTTAAAAACTTTCTTGAGAACCAGAATGGGCAGTTGCAACATTTCATACCATTACCACATGACTTATTTATAATTTCTATGTAGGCTAATAAACATTTTAAAGGACAATTCCGGCGCAAAACGAACCTAGGGGTTATTAACTGATGTGTACCTACTCTGTCACTCTCTGGGACATGTTTTCATGCTAATCGAATGAGTTTGGAGCTTTGACGATGCTACCATAGACCGCTGGTTAGCTTACAATGCTAGTATTTGGGGCATGGGGACACTCAAATTAAATCGTTATTTAATACCACTAAAAAGGCTCGAAATATCACCACACCATAACGTTAGCATAATGTGGGTCCCTAAATGTGAACCGAAGCATTGACAACATAGTTTATTAAAAAGATAGATTATAAAGACAGTCACGTTAATGTTTACTTGCGGGAGCCATCTTGGAAACCAGTCATGGTTAGTCGAATGCCGTGCAACGTGGAATCTCCATAGACAGTATGGGAATCTCAGACTCATTTGCTCTGCGTGGAGCCTCCGCACAACTGTAAAACGGCCTTTAGTCTGTAGCTTTAAATGCTATTGAGGAGGAGAGAGGGGGGGCAAGGTGGAGGGTGGGGGTGTGGCCTTGACCAACATCCATGCTTTGCTTGTTTGCAAGCCATGATGTCTCTCTCTTTCTCATGGGTGGGCCAAATTCTCTGGGCAGGCAAAGCAGAGAAAGGGGAGGTAACCTTTCCCTTTATGACGTCATAAAGGGAAGGTTCCAGATCGGCCCATCAGAGCTTTCATTTTAAATACAAACTCCTTTAGGAACTTTGTCTATTTACTTGCTAAATTTGTGTCAGTTGTGTTCATATTTTGAGCATTTTATGACAGACGTATTTTTATTCAGAGTATAATTTTAATTAAAATGTTCAAACAAGAGAAACATCTGACTTCTTAAGTGCTTTGAAGACATAAACAAAGAAAAAAGAGCCTTTTATGAGAAACTCTTGTACTAATGTACTATAGTTTTGATGTTGCTACAAACTATGAACTGATTGCACAGTTCTACAAGGTGGTGGTGCCAAAGCCATAAAAACAACAACCAAGTGGATATTTTCTGTTGGTTTACTGTACCATTCATCATCAATCCACGGGGCATTACCATGTACAGGCCCTGTTTCATTTCAGCACCAAAAACCGCACCAACTAGCTACAAAACCGGGACACACTTGAGGTTTCCAGTAAACAACCATTGTGAGAGTGAATCAGTTACATAGACAAGTACAGCCTCATCATCATCTTTTCAGAGATGAGTTCATAAAAGTTAATAGCAGTCCAATATCAGTGTTCAAAGTTCAGGCCAGTTGGGAATATTCCAAATGATGATTTTTGCACCTAAATCACCATGAAAAGTATTTGCACATATCATATTCATGCCAACTGTGAAGAATGCAGTTTACAGATGTATCTTCACATTTATGCTTTGCAGAAAAGAAACTGTTAAGCACTGTGTACACAGCAAGCAGTGTGCACTCACTCCCTCTCTTTCTTTCTCCTGCTTTTTCTCAAACATGTCAGATTAAATGTGTGAAAGAGTCGTCTCTAATGAGGAGGTATTGTTGGTATTTCAGTATGGTATCAGTATCAGATCATTGTACTAAAATTATCTGCTTTGGTCTGCCTATATGTAATTCTACCTTCAATGAAAATACAGATTAGATTACATTTAGTACAAAGTATCCATATCCATATGACGAAGTGCCTGCATTTGTCCAGAATATTTAATTTTTAACTCTTTATTTCTGTATGTATGTAAACACACCCAAACATTATATGGTCAAAAATGACTAATACTCCATTCTTCCCCATTTGACTAATATGTCAAAAAAATACTAATATGATTTAAAAATTAATGGATTGAAACGAAAGAATTAAAAAAACTGGACTCCCAGATGATAGACATGAGAGATGGATGGAGACATGGATGGATCTGGATGTATTATGTATGAGGAAGAGGGCAACTTTACTATGGATTGGGTACCAAAACCTCTCAATTAGTCTGCAATTAAAATTCAAGATTTGAAATGGGGTGATGTTTTAATTGCACCCAGCGACTATTACCACAGAATGGATGGCAAGCACTGCCTGAAATCAGAGGTCTATTGTTGCATTCAGTAGAAAAGTAATACATACTAAGAGATACCTTCACATTGAATTGATACTGCCTCATTGCTGCGATCAGCAACATTTTGTTCTGAACTGCTCTGCTTGTGTTTCACTGTCTCACCTATACATTGCCTGTATTGCTTCAGTAGCTCTAACACAAGTCTTTAATCACTGCCACACAGCCATTAAAGCTTAAATGTAGAGAAAGTTTATATTGATTACAAACACTCAGCAGAGCAGATTATAGGAATCAGATTATTTAAACTGCAGGACGTAACTTGAATATTTAAGTAGGAATTTACCATTTCGTCTGCACACTGCAAACTAACTGCAACTGCAGTTTTCTCTGTAAAGTGAGGTGCTTGGCTGTAACCACATGGTGGTGCCACAGTCACACAGATTCCTAAATTCCACAGTAGAAAATGGTATTGCCTTTGTACAGCCATCAGTACAACGTTTGACCTTTTGCTGTCTGCGCTGTGTGGTCAGGACTGCCGAGTCAGCCAGTTCTCAAATGAATAAAGATCACTCGCCATAGTGTTTTTTTTTTTTTACTGGTATCATTCAAACAGCCCTGTAGATGATTGTTTTTGCAAGTTGGAAGTCATTATCGTGTAAATTAAAATAATACAAGTTTTGTGTGCATTTTAGACCTTAGTCGTGACTACGGTTACTCTAATCTGACTGAACATTTACCGCCAACAAATATAAAACTACCAGACAAGCGATTACAAGTATAACGTTTAAAGGGTTAAAAACGTGGACGTGTTGCCAGACAAAACCTGATAACAGTGACATCAAGACTCTTATTTCTCCTCGACGGAGAGAGTGAGACTTCAAAGGTAGATCTTTGGTCTGACTCTGTGCACGGATGCGCACCGACCTCGGAGTCTCCAGACGCGCAGCGGAGGATTTTGCGCACTGAAATAAAGTAGGCTAGAGCTGAAGAGAGCGGACTGCTGTCTGACTGACTGCAGTCCTGTCACTGGGGTCCGGGCTCACTTGGCTATACTTTTCCCTGCGCATCGTCATTCTATTGATACCATTGCTTGGGAAGTATAGGGAGGGGAATACTAGTCTTCAGTTTATTTCGGTTTGGCTTGATTCGCAACTTAGAGGACTGTTATTTCAACTGAGCCACTGTAGCCGTTTCACATTGTTTGTAGAGACATCCAAGTGTCCCAGCTGCTCAGGGAAAATTCACTCAACATCCTGAGAAGCGGAGACGTTTGAGAGGATTTTAGGACTCATACCCGAGAGTGGATTGAACAAGGATGATTGCAACCGCCTTACTCAACTAAGTGAGGTATTACATAAAAAAAAACTGTAAGTAAAAAGTTTTTATTTTCTCCTAAAGATAAGATTCAAATCTACAATCTTTGAGGTCCTCCCAAATGTAACAAAGGTTTTTTTTTGTAGGTGATTTCACATCGTCAATGTTTCCACTTTTCTCGCAGGTGATCACAGCAATGCTTCAAAGACATGTGCGTCTGTCCCTCTCCAAATCTTCCAGAGAGGATTTAAGCGCCGCTCATTTTGAATAAGTCCAGAAGTCATTGAAGATGAGAGCTCTGCAAACATACCTGTTTCTTTTCCTCCTGCACCAGGTGAGCTGAGAGTGAATGAGAAAATAATATGTCTGTGATCACAAGAAGGCTTTAAGAGAAAGTTAGAGACATTAGGCTAAGTGGCTTTAATGTGCTGGGGCTGGTCCCAAAGATATTTGTTTATCAGTCCAAGTTTTATTTATATATATATATATATATATATATATATATATATATATATATATATATATATGTATATTGTTGATTTGTGTGAGTTATTGTAGATCTGCATTATATAGCTCATGCAATGTGATTAATCAATCAACACATAATGCCAAATGATATTTCAATAAATTCCTGTCTTCAAATTGTATTTGATACAGTCAGCAGCACCAAATGTGCTGAACTTCTCATGAAGGCTTACATGGCATAAGCTTGTTTTGTGTTATTTGAATTTATTTAATAAAATACCAAATATCCTTTTTTTATGAACATGATTTTTTAACATTTATTAATATTAAGGATACTTCATCCGCTCTAGAAATATGCTAATATTTTACATGTCTGCAGCCTATATAAAAAATATATTTCATAAACATAAATAGCCAAATCTATCGGAGTACTGCTACTACTCTACTACTACTACTACTACTGCTGTCAATAGCCATACTGTATACTATATACCATATGCTGTTAATTTCCCTAATAGCATCTGAATTAACTTTCTTAGGAAACATTTAGATTTAGAAATAATGTTTATGCATGTACAGTAATACAGAACATGTACATTACATTCCGAGTCAATGTGAGCATAATGCTCATTATATTATGATGAACAGTTCCGCAGTATTCATAATTGAGAAGTGGAGTTAATGTACTTTAAAAAAAATAGATTTACTGTTCACTGAATATTATTGATGTCCCAGCTTGCATAGATTGTAGTTTCTTTCCATCGTAGTGAGTTTTAATTTATTATATCATGGCTTTGGTATTCTGCCTCTGTCACTTATGGCTCAAAAAACAACTGCCTATTCATATATTCAGCCATAAATAGTTGTGGTTAGCAATCATTTGTCATTTATCATTAATTTTGCTTCCAGGCTTGAACAAGGTTTGACCTCTGTGTTGAACCCTCTTCAGCCGTGAGGTGTCTTTTGCCGTAGTAAAATGGAGGGCCGAGTTAAAAACGCATAAAATATGACGACTGTGAACAATAGGTGAAAATTGCAGAACCCACATGTTTTCAAAGCCTGCGCTGATCCTCCTTTATGACTTATACAATGTGATGAAATCCCAAGTCCTTGTGAATACATGTGAAATTATTAGTATTTAGCAGAGTTTGATGCCTTAATCTTCTTGACAGAATATTTCTGTAGTATAATTCTGTTGTTATTGCAGGAAATAAGCTCTCCAAAGGAAGATCATAAGCTTTAGGGAAATATAAAGGTATTTTCCATCATTTGTATTTCAATGGCTACTGATGTCCTCTATAGGCAGTTGAATAAAGTATGGGCTTTACCGTGATCATCCTTGCTTTACGGACTCCTGCTGTGATTAGACATGAACAGAAAATGCCATGTGATTGAAGAAGTTCTTCACATCTGTGCTATCCTCAAAGACGGCTTTTTTAAAGATAGCCTTGAACAGATGCAGCGGCAAAGTACTGTCTGCTCTGGCTGCTGTTGTTATCAGCCTTGTGCCTATTGGGAGCTCTGCCTCGAGAGAGAGAGAGAGAGAGAGAGAGAGAGAGAGAGAGAGAGAGAGAGAGAGAGAGAGAGAGAGAGAGAGAGAGAGAGAGACTGCCTCCCTGGAGAGGCTCTCTTCATATGCCTCAGTGTCTCCCCTCCCAGCAGACCTACCACTGTCTGACTGGGGACATATTGGCCCTTATTAATATTCCCCCACCTTCCATAGAATAGAAAATAATTAAATACCAGGCTGACGTTAACTTAAGGCATGACATAGGCACCAAACTTCTTCAGCTGCAAACAACTTTTTCCTTAGTATGCCTGCGTCTTAGGATAGTTTACTATGAGGACTGTAAGGATGTGACTGGGGTGACATGTGGCAAAGTTGCAATGCTAGATTTTAAAGGTTGAGGACGCACCTCAGACATCTGAGCCCCCACTGACGGATACATTCGCATTGTTTTAAGTAGAGATTCAGTGTCTTTAGCAGCATCACATACTTGGCTGCATCCTCCAAACCAAGAAACCAAAACACAAACACTTTTTCTCTTGTGTCTTCACACACACTCATACCAACAAAAAAAACAGAACATGAATCAAATGGTGAAAATGTAACCCCGGCCCCCGCATCTGTGCCATACCCCAGGGACAAATAAGAGGGTCAAAGCCATCCTGGGAGAATCCATTCTTCCCCATGACATCTGCTGCAGTTATCCCGTGTGCAATGACAGCAGAACAATGTAGATGAAGATAAAAAACATACTTAAGAGCCCTGCTCTCTGCCATCTCCCTCTGCCTGTCCTGCCCTACAGATTGCATGCAGGGAAAGTGGGTTTTTCCAACACTGCTCCAGATTAAGTGTGAGAAGACGTTGACAAAGTCTATTACACCTTTGTATCTTATTGCCGGGGTAAGAGCTCTTTAGTAATGTTATGTCATGACAAAGCATCTATGTGGCCCATGCCAAGAGGATCAGCGGTGGCGTTAAATGTACATCTACTTCTTCTGTTACAGTAAATGCCGGCCAGGGTCGCACTGAGCAGGCTTGGAGCGAGCATCCTGATAGAAGGGTGTGGCGCATTAAAGAGACAAAGCTTAGCTGGTTACTCGTATAAGCTGAACATGTCTTGTCCTCTGGATTCGCTACATGCTTGGAGTTCATCCCTGCAACTTTGATGTGCACTGATTGAAGGGATTACAAGTAATTTCCCAAAGGATTTAGCACGCATTTCAACAGTTATTTACATGTAGTCACTTGAGTATTTATGTGTTCATCCATCAATGGAAGTGGGAAATCATTCAAACAAGAAAGTGAGAATGTGAAGTCGATTTGGTTCAGTTTTCAGTTTTAGCCGCTAATATTATTGTAAAAATCTGCCAGAGGAATTTTTTTTTTCCCGCCTGTACTTTTTTCTCCGCAGTGCTGGAGCAAAACAGTGAGGCTGTATTCAAAGTTAGAAAGGGCTCTGGCAAGGACAACAGTTTTATCCCTGTGTTCATAACAAAACACAAATTCTACATAAATTCCCTCTCTAAGGGCTCTTTAACCCTTTTCCCCTTCCTCATGCTCAATTAGGTTTGGTTTTATTATTTATTTATTGTATATTTAAAGGCAACTAACACTGGGAAGAGTAATAAAATGTACAGTGGGGGGATTAGGAGCAGCTCTTTAATCTCACGCTTCTGATAATACTGCATGGGCTGATTGATTAGTTTTTCAGGAAGCTTATGTCAGAAAAACCTAATCCGTCTTTGGATTGTGCCAGCCTTGTAAGGTTTTCCGTGCTGCCACTTTATCATGGCGGCGAATTACAGAGCTGCTGGGCTGTGATAAGGTCCCCGTCTCTTTTACAGACCCCAGCGCCCAACCCCCTGCACCCCTCCTTTCCCTCTGGACAATAAAAAAAAAATTGTGTTTATATTCTTCACATCCCTGCTCTGCCTGGTCCTCACATCAACCTCTCCCAGGATTCGCCTTGTAAGAAAAAGAGAAAAAAGGAGTGGAACTTAAGTCTTCAAAAACCCACCAGAGAAATTTGGTGGGGAGAGAGAAAATATGAGACAAAATGGCAGGCAGGCAAGTCGAAATTTCTTTGGAAGAAGTGATTAAACATGGATTGACAGAGGGAATGGGGCCTTGTATGCATGTGGTGCCTTCCAGGAATCATTTTAGGGCTTACATGGTGCTGATGTGTATCTTTCCTCATATTGGGGTTACAATCTTTCTAGCCAGAAGGCTTGACTAGATAATCCCTCATAAACAATACTGTCTGTGGCATTTGCAGTCCTCAGCCTGTATGTTGTCTCAGACCTCTGAAGGAAAGGTTGCCATTTCTGTGCGTTAAATCCCTCAAATGTATCTTGCGGACACTACAGGTTGTATTGACTCTATTGAACCCCGCAACCTATTCCTTTTCCAATCATCAATCATAATTGTGTGTGTACTGGCAACAAATCCATGTTAAAGGTCCTGAAATGAAAAGAAAGATGGTCCAAATGATTGATAGGTGTGATGCAATTGCCCTTTGCATTGACAATAACCATAATCTGGCTGCTGGATGGACCATTAAAGACTTAACTCAAACAATTATGAGCAGCAGTGATTACTCCCCCCCACCCAGCTTCTCTCATGATGTGAACTGTTACAATGAAGTGAAGTTCTGAGCATCTCTCTTAGAGCAAGTCACACCCACTGTGGCGGCTCTGGTGCAGGAAACATTATGCTTAATATGATTTTGAGTTTCCTGATCTTGCTCCACAGCTATGAATTTTTATGGGTGATGTGCAGCCCGAGGCAGTGTTAGATCTGGAGGCTACGCTACCTTATAGCATTGTCATTACCGCTCTGCAGGGTCAGAAACATCCAGATCGCTGTTTAGCAGCTCCTTTTTACGGTCTGCATCGCTTTCCACTGCTGTGCTGCAGCAAATCAAAATGTGGAGATGCAGTTTGTATACAGCAGGTGTTTTGTGTGAATCGCGTGCAGATGATGGAATATCATCTGAGGAATCGGGCTGTCACTTTTTCTTCTATTAAATCAAATATTTCAATAGTTGTGTTGTTGCTGTACAGCTGCGAGCTCTCCATTTATGTTTGAAAGGCCAGACTCACGATCAGCTAATCACATCACATCACATGGCTCTAGTCGGCACAGAAGCAAAGTTTCTGCCACTTCTCAAACACTTTGACATAGAAAGTTCTTAATTACCACCTTGTTTGGTACTTTGGAGAAGGCAATCCCATTACATGTCAGAGCTTGGGAAAATGATTGACCTCTTTAATTAAAGCTGCGTTGCTTTCCTGTAAAAAGGCAAGGTGTGTCAGCTTTAGAATAAGTACAATAAATCTCCTTTCTGATTATTTTCACTTTTGCATTTCCTCCTCTGCCTCTGGGCTTTGAGGCCTGTCATTTCCAGCCCCTAACAAAGCACTGTCAGCTACCCTCCGTCTTTGTATATTTCTTGTGAAGTACCTGTCTATTGAACTACTCACAGAGAAAGGAAGCAACGTCTTCCCTGCTCTTGTTTCTTCTTCAAAGGGAGCCTTTTCTCTGAAATCAGCCGAGGCACAATCTGCTTTGAGAACAGAAACAATTGCTCTGTCAAATTTAGTGGACGTACGTTTGAGCAAATCAAGAGGAAACATTTTTTGAATAAAACACCCGAATCATTTATAGCATGGGTTTGAAGAGAAGAAAACAAGCACACACACACACACACACACACACACACACACACACACACACACACACACAAAAGCTCAGTGGGAGAAACATTTAGATTATGTCTTCCTGAGATGAAAGTGGAAATACAAAAAAAAAATTAAATATTCTTGTCAGAATAGCATGGCATGCCTTCCTCAAGTATTAGCTGAGGAGTTTTACAAGCATGTTTACCATTGTTGTACAAAGTAGAAGGTGTTAAAAATTGGTCAAGAGAATGACAATTACACTGAGTCCAACATGCTTTGTGGTATTATCCTGCTGAATCCCTGCTATCAGACATATGGAGGTTTGGTGCAGGTGTCAGGAGCCAGCACAGGAGTTGATGCTTTGACCATGTAAGGGGATTATGAAACTGATGATGCGTTAAAAGGTAACGCCTGCCTAAAAGTGAAGTGTTCAGGGCTTTGCTGCTGTCACATGTGGCAGGTGCTGAGATAACACCAGTATCCAGATTACCTGGAGGCTCTCGTCCCAGAGCCCCTCCTCGCACCCTTCTTCTCTCCAGTGGGATCTGTGCGAACACTTACTCAACACCTGACATCATCGCTGCATTTAAATGTCCCACAACGATCTGTTCTCACTAACATCTCACTTTCACCCGCCGGACCTTACCACCAATGTGTTGTAGGTGGAAAATGAAATGATGATGATCCCCTGCAGCTAATTCACAAAGGAGGCACGTTATTGTACAGTGTAAACTGTGACCAAAGAATGCAAATTTGATTTGTACTGATTTTCATTCAAGGAAAGCATTGGATGCACAGTACATATTAACAAAATGATAAAGCTTCCTCCTTGATCTTTTTGAGTTTTTAGTTACTGAGTCACGATAAATAAATAATGAATTGTATCTATTGCATCCTAGTTTTTTTGCAACTGTTAAATACATTTCTTGCTTTAAACGGCTGAAAACAGTTGGGGAATTTTAAAGTATTTGTTCTTTACTTGAGTATTTTATGGGAAAATCTTATTATTTTTACCCCACACTGCATGTATCGGTCAGCTCTAACTGCCTTGAATACAAGTCAGTTTATTTGATATGCACAGCTACAAATGAAACTAAAATTAAAAACCCACTAAAATTAGCTCTCTTGACAAGGTACAACAATACAATTCCGCACTTTATGTTAATACATCAGTTATTTTAACCCATAGTATAATATAGACTAATAAAACACCCACAGCTACACAGCAAGTACTTTTACTTTAGATGTTTTAAGTACATTTTGCTGATAATACTTGAAACCACATTTAAAATGTAGAAGGATTACTTCTTGTGGAATATTTTTTTTTGTATTGCTACTTTTACTTAATCCCCCACTTCCCTCGCTGAATGTGAATCTCAAAATAATTTCATCAATGTTCAGTAATGACATGAGTTTGAGTTACAGTTGACCGTTAGGAGCATGGGCAAATTTTGAATTTAATTTAGAAGATGGAGCGAACCAGCTATCGACTGCTCCAATATAAAAACAATGATTTTCGAGAACAGGAGTGCTGTGTGCAATATTGCCACTGGTTTGCTTCAAGTACAGTTGCCTGTAAGTTGTGGTTGGTTTACACAAAGGATGTCCTGGCTTCATTGCAAGATAGAATTTTTGACACCTGGTTGAATCTGACTTGCTGTTCATTACGGCACTGATGGAAAATGTTGTGATTAACACATTTGAATGTGAACAAACGCTGTGAATGTG
Source organism: Perca flavescens (assembly GCF_004354835.1). Taxonomy (NCBI): domain Eukaryota; kingdom Metazoa; phylum Chordata; class Actinopteri; order Perciformes; family Percidae; genus Perca; species Perca flavescens. The sequence continues at coordinate 26,845,846 of NC_041341.1, read as the reverse complement.
ACTTTTTTGCTTTGTTGCACATATAAAAGGACAGGCTACAAAGTTGATGTAATACATTGAGAGTTATTGGTAGGAATGCTATAATAGGAGCTAAATATGGTATAATTTCCTGTAATTTGTCACGTTTATTTGGAAACACTGAAAACACGTTTTTATAATTCTTTGTTGGCAGCTTCCACACTGCAGGAGAGGTAACTGTGTGTGATTTGTGCAGTTTAATGTACTGCTTCCTGTAGGGAAATGCTCTCTGTGATACTGAATGATTCACTTAGACGACTCATGCAAACAGCAAAAAAAAAAGAAGTCCACCAATGTGCAAAAAAAGGTGAGGTGTGGCGTGGTTTCAGTCAGTGTCGACTGCTGGGAGGAGAGGAGAAGAGAAGATTGTGACACTATAAACATGACTAATATCTCACATCGTAGGATTTATGTTAGGCACAGGGTGGTTTTGTTACGTGCTGTAATTTATGCTAATCATAAGATGTGAGCAGCTCCGAGTGACATCATGAGCTTTCAGATAATATTTTGCAGCAATATGTTTGCAAAAACAGGCTATTAAACATAGTTAATTTGAGTTGAATATACAAGGAACACATGCATTATATCTCTATGATGTGTTGTGCCGTATTTGTATCAGAATAAAAAAAGGCATGCATGGACAGAGAATCTCCATTGAGAACACAAGTGGTCTGCATATTTATAATTTCTTGAAAAAGGCAGTGGGCAGTAGTGAGAGCTCTTGCTGTCTGTCGAGTCTTTAATTGTCTTTTCACTTCTCCACAAGAAAGGTCAGAGGTCAAAGGGCATGGACAGTGTCAGATCAACAGCTGTGATGCTGGCAGATATTCTGTGCCTGAGTAGAAAATTGTCTAATTTTAGTTTACACAAGCAATTGCTAATATTTTCATTTGCCCGCTTAATATTTAGGCTTGCATTACACAGCATTCGATCATTGCACACTTTACGAAGCCCTAAGGCTTCATTTATGTTTTTCTGTGTGGCTGAATGATGTCGGAGACTGATTTTCTTTGGCATTCATCACGAGACAAACATGTCGCCTCCTCACCCTCGCTACCTCAGTGTCTTGATAACGCTAGCACAATCGCTACATATTTTGCTTCAATGACGACGATGTGATGTGTGCTCTTTAGGCATTTCCAGCACATCTGTCAACAGTTAGAGGTTAAATCTAATTATGAAAACATCAGCATTACTTTCCTTTGAGCTTGCCATTCCCTCTCCTCACACCATCAACACGTGCTGGTCTGGTGTAAACGTACAGAGGTGTCGACAGGACGAGTTTTAAGGCTTTTGAAGGTCTGCATTACCATCGCACAACCTAAACCAAATCTAAACATTTTATAAATCTCACCATTTTTTGGCTCCAAATGTAATAATACATTACTGGCTGCTTTTAATATTCACCACAAATTATTCTAAGTATGTAGATGATGAATTCAGCCACAAATTCAATATTGGATTAAGCAGTAGTGTTAAGATATTAGAGACCGTGGTCTCATTCTCACAGAGGTCAGGTGGTAATGGCCTAAAGGATTATACTAGAGGGAAGTAGATATGCTACATGCGCACACACACACACACACACACACACACACACACACACACACACACACACTAACCATAGCCTTCTGTGATTGGTAAGGTGCCCCCGGTGTGGATTTGCTTTTGCGATCCCCCACAGTGCTGAAGCACCTGCCATGTGTTTCCCTGGACAGCCTCTGATTAAAAGTGATGGCTCTGGAGCGTGAGGCTGTTCCAGCGATCAGAGCACCAATCTATTCTTCAACAGCGTGTAGACTCTGAGCTCTGGGCTGCCTAAGCGCCTCCAGGGCCTTCTCTCCTGGAACCGGCTCTGGGTGTGAATCATTACAAATGATATGCCCTGTAACATCAGGAGGAAGATGGCTGGGGAAGGACGTGGGGCAGCGGATTGCAGGTTGAGAATTGTTTTAATGTGAGTGGAGCCGCATGTCATGTTTGATGCTTGAAATCAAGAAGCTGCACTCAGTACAGGTTCTCGCAGTAGTGGCTTAGCAGCTCGACAAAAGCAGGTGTTGTGTTGCAACAGTGCTAGGAAAGTATTACGGTAGGCAGTGGTGAAGCCGGTGTAATTTCTGTGGGATGTCCAGATTTTTACTACGTAGAAGCGCATCAAGTTAATGAAGCTTCAGACACAGAAAATTAGCAGAGAAATGAATTGCACCACCAAAGTGAGGTCAATTTGCACAGATAAATCCATGAAGAACAGTGGAGTGCATCATTGGAACAGCTCTGCTTGCACTGATGAGCAGGTTAATTGCCCATTTTGTTTATTGTGAGGAAGATGCCTGAAACAAATTTTCCCCAGATCCATAGCCCAACCTTATGTGCTGGAAAAGAATCAACTATGGAAAACCCCAAAACAGATTATTTAACCTGGCTGATACAAGGAACTTGGTAATGAGGATGACACAGAGGCTCCCACACAGAACCAAAAAGACAGAAAAGCAGATCTCAGATCATGAGTTGGGGGCAAATTGTCAACTATGCCTGGTTGAGAGATTCCATCGTCGGCGTCAAAACAACACTGTAGCCTTGCCCCGCGGCTCAGAACCCATCACAGCCGAGCACAATGTCACCGGCTGCTCACTGCAAATGCATTTTAATGCCATCTCTTCAGATGATCCAGAAGCCAGATGTCACTGGCTTCTTAATAACTTTCTAGAGGCTAGTTCTGGTCACTGTGGCAATTACCTTTATGTCAGGCCTCTAAAAGATATGTCTACCCACGGGACAAGCAGGCAGCCAGCTCCATAATGCTCATTACAGATGAATGTCGAGGCTGATTCATCCTGACTCAGTGTGTGGCTCGCTGCTGCTCAGACCTCTGTCAGTATTTAAGTTCCACTAATACCTCTGGATGGTATTGATTGACACAACATTACATCACATATGCAGTACATGTGGCGTAAGGACAGAGCCTTTACAAATAATACAATACTGACATTTGTCGACATTTTATGTAGCTTTTATTTAGCCAAAAAAGTCCTTGAGATACAAAAATAACAATAAAAACATATACAATTAAAAAGTTGCAAATAAACTCCATTTCACACAGATACATATGTAGAAATGCATAGAAACGTGTTAATGAAAACAAGAAGAGAATAATATTTTAAAGGACAACATACAACCCATACCATTTAATATACTTCACTTCATAGGTTGAAGTCAGATTTCATGCTACATTAACAGGTTTTCTTCAAGGCAGTATGTAAAGGAAGCATTTCTACTTTGCAGTTAATCCCACAACCAAGGTGCATAGACAGAGAGTTTTACGTAGTTATGAATGCACTTTTGACACCCACGCACACACACACACACACACACACACACACACACACACACACACACACACACACACAAGAATGTGGCAAAAAAGGTCTAGTGCAGTAATTGCTTGTGAAGTAAAATAAAAGGCTGGAGATGTATAGGCAATATGCCCAACATGCATTTTTCTCCTCTGATATAAAAAGTAACAGACTGCCACTGACAGCTACGGCCCCCATGGTCAGTTTTCCCAACTTTTATGCTGACTTACATATTAATGAGGCAAAGTCACTGTAAATTGTATAGTCACTTTTTTTTAGGTCAACCAGTATTGATATTTGAGAATAAAAAAAAAAAATCTGATCATGATATAATGACCAAATACAAATTTTTCAACATAAATACATTAAAAAAACAATAATTTCCGATATGGATTCTTTAGATTTGGTAATTTAAAAACAAATGAGGGCTTAAAATGTAATGTTGATGTTGAACTTATATTACTTCAAAAATATTTTTGGATTTGCCTCATACAAGTTCTTGTTACTTATCAGACATTAGGCTGAGACTGATAAATCTGTGATAAACTGAAATTGAGGAATAATATCGTATCATATACAAATATCATATATATCAGTGTATGTGGCCTGATATAATATTGGCAACAGTGATACTGGATCAGGCCGAGTATCAGTTAGTGTTTCTTTCAAATTTTATTTATGGATAATTTTTTTTTAAACATTTTGTGCAAATAAATCTAATATTTGAAATTAATTTGAAAACGTTATGTGGGTCAGCCTGCCTTAAACATCTGCTAACCAAAAAAATAACTATGACAGCTGGAACTTTGGATGATTTTGTGTCCAAGATCTCTTTATTTGCTCATTAGTCCACTATATTTATTTCCAGCTGATTGTGCATCTGAATTTAACTGAAGGTGTAAAAAAGAAATTGGTCTCAAAAATCCCCACAGTAGAATACAAAAATGTGGTGTCTATGAGACATACATTACTTGCTAACTTGCAGCCTTTGCTTCTGAGATTACAAAGTGTAAATTTCAGCAACGCTGAAAAAAAAAAACATACTGACTGGAAAACTTTAGCCATAAGCAGTTTCAGTATACAAAAAAATAAAAAAATAAACTTGTTTCAGTCAAATTTCACTATTTGTGATCATACATGGTGGATAAATTTATTGACAGCATTTATAGTTCCCCCACCTTTATGTTTCCTGCCCTATCACTACTCCTTTATAAGCCATATATACCTTTGACTGCCGTGGTATATAGATGTAATATCTCTGCTTGGGGGTGTAAGGTTCATGCTCCTCTCTGTGTTTTTGTTTAGGACGAACAGGAAAAGGAAGAAGCTAAACCACACAGACCGATACCCACAAGTTTGACACTCGTTACTTTGCCTTGTACTGTTGAAATGAGGTCTGGTGTTTTCAGCTCCATAAGTCTGCAGTTATTATCATAATAATGTCTTGTTTCAAGTCGCCCCGAAACGCCTCTAGCACAGCAGCACCGATTAAGAAATCTTAATTAGGCTTTTGTAGATTCTCCTTCGTGAGACCTTGCTTTTTTTTTTTTTTTTTTACACAGAGTCCTGTTGTACAAAAACTCGGATTCCTTTAGTCTGTTTTTAAGAGACACCACTTCCGCCTAAATGAACGAGGTGTTACAGTGTGTGTGTTGGTCCTGTGTGTGTGCAGGGAGACAGCGAGAGAGAAAGAAACCAAACCAAAGCCTATGTGTCAGTGCAAGCTTTCAAGTTCCCAGTGCTTCATCTCTCTCGGGGCATATAAGTATTAGATATCCCTCTGCTGATCCCCTTGTTGTCACAGCAATTTCCCCAGTTGCTCATCATACTTAAACTCCTCTCTCATTTCCATTATAATCATCCTATACAAAGCTCACCTGAGATTTACACGGAAAGACAAAATTTGGTTTCACCTATTAAGCTGCGCAGCATGACACCCAATGTGTAACGGATATAACAGCTCGGGCTGGTGGGAAGAATAGTGTCTTCCTTGCTCGCAGCAGTGAAGAAATGTTCTGGTTGGGAGCCCCCAGTCCTGCCGATTTTATGTTCAGCATCGCCTCTTGTTGGGATGTTATAAGAGTCAAATCAAATTAAAAGCTGAGCTCACACGAGGTATTACTAAGTAACAGTATCAGTGAGGGAATACTGCCACTGGAATCAGTTAATAAATGACTGTGGATGTGATGAGCTCCACAGAGGTGCAATATTACAGTGTTGCTTTATTCATCCATGTTTTCAGGGAGCAACTGTCTTAATTAGGCATTGTGAGGGCTGATAGAGGGGTCAGGCTCACTTTCCGTGGGAGGCACATTGATTTCACATTACATATGCAGATAGCCGAGCCATACCTTCTGCCTGCTACATTAAGGTGTTATACGGTCCGGGACATAAGCAGCAGCCTAGTAAAGAAAAGCTCTAATTATAAGATACGCAGTTGCACAACATAAGATGTACGTAGCCATTTTACATGTCAAATGGAAAGCTTTATAGGAATGTGAGTGTGGCAAAACAAATTGTAGCAGACAGACCTAGTTTGTTAGCTTTGTACACATGTGCCTCAGTTAGGCTTACAGCAAAATTATAATTAGTCTGGAAGTAGTGCACAGCAGCTCAGTGAGAATTCAAACAGCCGCTGCTCAGTACTTTCAACATCTGCTTCTCTCAGTGATCCCTACAACCGGGCCTGGGGAAAGCCGGCACTACTAATTACTAATAAAACTAGCAAAGCTTATTGCCGTGAATTATTAAAGCTTTATCTGAAGTGGACCAGGAATCACTCCTGAAGCTAAAAGGCTTTAAGGCACAAGGAGGGATCACAGTTCATTGCTGCATCTGGATTAGCACCTACTTTACCATACTACAGCCTGAGAAGCCGGTTTTATTGTTGGGAACCATTACAAGCTAAAGTTCATATGCATGGGGTATCTAAGAATAGCACGGTTGATGTGAGACCAGCTCACATGTTAAGTCCAGGGGATTTGCATTGTCATGTAATCTGACAAGTCGTCCTAAAATATTATAAGATTTAGGCAAATATGAGCACAGTTGAGGTTTATCGCCGCATCCAAGATGATTTCCTTATTCAGTATATTTCTTGATTTATTTGGTGCTATTAGTGTCTGTGAATAGTTTCACAGTGATTCATGCCATTTTCGTGTGCTTAACTGCTGGAACGGCAACTACATACAGTTTTGGGTCATACTTGCCATACTTGGTTTTTTTAACTAATGCCTCTCTATCTTAATTCCTTTGTAAAGTCCTTTGACCAACCTTACCCCTTTCTCTTTCTTGCTGGTTGCTGTGAAGGAATGCCCACTCTGTACTGCACAGGCCTGCCAGCATCCGCAGCCACCACACACAGTTAGCTTCAGTTAGTGTTGTAGCCACTCCAATGGCTTGTTATTATGTATTTCAGATGTCAGATTTTACAGAACTGGCAAGTAAGACAAGTGAGGCTCATTCAGTAGATACTGTCGTTGCTAGTTGAAAATGTTTAATTGTGTTGTACATCTGTTTTTTCTTTTGTTAATTTTGAGTTTAAAGGAATAGTTTGAAAATACTCTCATTTGTTTTCTTGCTAAGAGTTAGGTGAGAAGATCACATGGTATGCAAGCTACCACCAGGCCTCGCGTAGCATAGCATAAAGACTGGAAGCAGAGGCAGACAGACCTAGACTGGCTCTGTCCAAACGTAACGTGTAAACTAGTGAGCTTTAGAGTTGCTGGTCAGCAGATTGTTTTTTACCATAGTAAAGTGGTTGTGCAAATGTTCAATAAAATGTCACTTTCCCTAATACTGAGCACTCCTTTTGATTGAAGTGCCAGCATCTGTTTGAAATAATTGTTGGAATGCTTTAGTTTACCAGAAAAAATGTTTCCCAAGGCTACCTTTGCTGTAGTTGCTCCAGCGTGTCCTAAAGTAAATCTTAACTTGCAAGTGGGTGGCTCCATGCTCATTGTGGCATTTTGCTTCCTCTCCTGTTTAGTGCTGAAGTGATGTTTTCTTTATCCTTTGTGTTGAACTGCTGCTGTGCCACTTTTACAGTGCAATCACCAGAGATAAGTCAATCCATGTTGAATTTACTTGGATTTTCTGTTATATGTCTGGTCGACGAAAGGTGACACTGCCCAAGTGAACTACATTGTGCTTTTTTGTACTTTCTTTGAACAAACTAGAAAGATTAAATGCATTATTGTCTGTGCACCAGTATTGTAAAGTTATATTAAAGGTCACTTCATGCCACTTAATGTTGTTTTTCTGTCTACCTTTGCTCTGCTTTCTCTAAAGGTCACATGCAGGAAAGCGCATGGAGGAGCCACAGAGCTCATTGAGTGGGGCGATAACGAACAGAAGATTTCTCCCACGGGGGCCAGTCCACGGATCCTCAACCCCCTGCGTTTGTTTGCCAAGGGCTCCCCCGGGTTCAAGAGCAACATGAGGGAAATTACATATTTACAGAACATGGAGGACTTCTGGGACTGGTTATCTAACCAGACAGATGTTCAGGGCGCACAGGCCAGAACTAAACGCAGGCCCATCGTTAAGACTGGCAAGTTCAAAAAGATGTTTGGGTGGGGAGACTTCCACTCCAACATCAAGACTGTGAAACTCAACCTGCTGATCACGGGGAAGATTGTGGACCACGGGAACGGCACTTTTAGCGTTTACTTCCGCCACAACTCCACGGGCCTGGGGAACGTGTCGGTCAGCCTGGTGCCGCCCTCAAAGGTAGTGGAGTTCGAAATCGCCCAGCAGTCCACGCTGGAGACCAAAGACACCAAATCATTCAACTGTCGCATTGAGTATGAGAAGACTGACCGCAACAAGAAGACTGCCCTGTGCAGCTATGACCCGTCCACGGTGTGCTATCAGGAGCAAACGCAGAGCCATGTGTCCTGGCTGTGCTCGAAACCCTTCAAAGTCATATGCATCTATATAGCCTTTTACAGTGTTGACTATAAACTGGTGCAGAAGGTATGCCCTGACTACAACTACCATAGTGACACGCCCTACTCCTCCACAGGATGATCTAGCTGTTGTTAGTATGCATCATCCTTTTGTCTGATCTCAAATAATGTAAACGTCGACCTCTAAGCTCCTTGTCCCGAAATACCTAAATACATGAAACGCGTTGCAGGAAGTGCAACTTATAATGGGACATATGCATTGTTTAAAAAAAAATAAAAAATACTTTTGTGTATACAGATCTAACACTTGAGAAAGTTAGGTATCCAGGGACTTGGTTTTAGGGGTTGACTTGGGATTCAGAGATACAGCACATGCTCTCCATAAAACCACTGGTATAATTAGCGTGTTGTCCAGATGTTTTCTTCAAGGCTAGACCTTAGGCAAAGAGCCTCCCAGTTGGAAGTGCATAGCTGGCTTCTGTGCCAGTGCTGCATTGATGCCAACATTGTCAAAAAATAAAAAATACATTCTCACCTCATTTAATCAGTTCTGGAATGAAATATGACAAGACTTTCATTAATGTTAATAATTACAATACCAAGATGTGTGAATGATTGAATAACCGATGTGAAATATCAAATTGTATGCCTTGTTGAATAACAAGGCATCCAATTTGATATTTCACATTTGAAACCTTGCTGACTGATTAGTCAAAATGATCTGTCAATTGCTTTTGAAGTTGAGCTAACATCATTTGTACCTGTTAACAGAACCCAGGCAGGAAAGTGTCTATTATTTCAGATTTGCTTGATCAATGGGTATTTTCTCAAGCAGCTCTGAATAATTTATATGACCGTATAATCTATATTTTAGCTGTCTTTCTCTTATAAAGACTGGAATAGCAATTTATGTGTCCATGACTAAATAAATTGATCCAACACATCTAAGCCCCAAAACAAGCAGAGAGCATAATCATAAATCATTAACACATACGTATGTAGGTACCCATCCATGTATAACCTGGCTGCTGCCTTGTGTGCTCCTTAAAATGTGTTGGTTTTCTGCTGCAATCATCATAAGGCATGTGTATGCTAAACTAGTCTGAAATCCAACATCTGTGTTTGCAGGATGCACTTTGAGGCATCAGCCTGCCGAGCGGGCCCCGCAGTGGATTAATGTGTCGGGGGGGGTGTCGTTAATTGCAGGACAGGTGGATTTAGCGAGTCTGGCAGACAATTATCAGCACTTTGTCATGGTCCTGCCACCAGTCCTGACATTACCTGTCTTTAATAGGCTTTAATTAGCCTGGGAAATTTCATTTACCTAAGACCAAGAGTGGAGAAACCAAAAGCAAAAAAAAAAGAAGAAAAAAGGCAAAAGTACAAAATCCGTCTGGAATTTTAATGAGACGGGGGACCTACATTTTTAAATGTCATACATTCCCCAATTGTACAGCAGGCTTAAGTTGACTGTTGTGTAAAAGTGGATAACATCCAGTCTTGTAGTAAATGGTGAAATATGCTTTAACGTAGCGATCACTTAAACAGTTTTAAAAGGTTCTGTTGAAAACCATCAATTTGACACTTGAATTGTCATACATTTTGTTGATTGTGTTTATCCAGGTTTTTTTTTAGACAAGGGCATGTGCCACTGACTAATCACATGGCAATTATTTAATGATTTAATGTTACTTTATTGCTGTTGCTGTATCTCATGTCTTTCCCCAGCAGCTGTAAATGATCTTGTCACATTATACACACAAGGAGAGGTGTATGATAAGTAAATTATTAAATCCGAGTTGATCTATGTTGATGTTTTTGTTCTACTCCTTTGTGCAAATGCTGTGTATTATTGTGTAACTCTTAAACTAACCCCGTTTACAGCTTTAGAGTAAACAATATCAATTTATTCAAATTTTTCCAGAGAAATATGTATCAATGTTTACTACTTATTTTTGGTGTTAAGCGATATCATGTAGTAGATGTCATATGTATTGCTTATAGATTGCTTTGATTTCCATTTTTGTAATCCTTGCAGATTGTACCTATTTTTATTTCCTGCTTGCTTAATCTTGTTACAACAGTTTCCTCTATATATGAAAAAAGAGCACTGCTGTGTGTAAAGTGTAAGTACAAATGTTCATTTTGGAATATTTGATTTCATAGGGGGTTGTTAAAATGAAATTGTACATATCAATTTAGGTTTGTATGGCATTAAACCTTATTTAAACTTGGCTCACAGCATATTGCCACACTGAGTCAGCTCTAGTCTGTCGGTGCTCACAGTTGTCTCGTTTCATTCCTACAAGGACTTCTCAACAGGATAAACACAGCATTTTAAGAGGTACATTTCAGTGTAGCTTTTTAATGGGCAATAAATCTGTGTCCACAGGCGTGGATGATACCAGAGGTATAGCTCAGGGAGCACATCCATTTTGCTGTGGCCATCAGGGAAAGGGGTCTTTTCATCGCTTCCATTACTCTTATCTGATCAGGGTGAGGCACCTACTCCTTATAGGCATCAAGTCACACCAGGCTTTCCTGCTGCACACATCCATATCCTTGGAAAACTAACTCATGTTACACATGCATTTCACTTCTCATGTTTTCCAGTAGTGATATTATTAGACACTCAAATAATATAATATAAAATGCTTTTCCTGCTTAAACTGTATGTGAATATTGAAAAGCTACAATGGATTAGTGGCTTAAATGTGTAAGAAGAAAATGAAGTAGTGAAAATAGTTGGAAAAGCGGGAATTGTTTTAATTAGTATGAATTTCATTGAAAAGTTGAATAACACCACTAATGTAAAAAATATGTGGAATATATTTTTTTGAAAAGCTAATACTAAACTGAATTATTGGCTTTAAATGCCAAAAGATGTAGAACATTGTATGGTTTTAATTCTTTTTCAAACTGAAAGTATCAATAAGTAGAGAAGAGAGAACTGTGAGAAACAGTTATGAAAATGCAGAAATATGAAACGAATTGTTTGAAAAACCTTAATGAAAAACCAGAGTTGGAAGAGTTGAAAGCTGAACTGCAATACCTAAATAAGCTAAGAACTGAAATACATTGCTATAAAAGCTTGAAGCCAAACTGTAATACTGTCAAAAGTGGAAGTTTAAATGAATTGACTGAAAAAGCTGAAAGAAGAAATAATTTGTATTATTATCAGACATATCCATTGAAAAAAAAAAGCATCACCCTAAAGAGCTGAGAGGTGAAATATATTGCCTGTAAAGAAGGGGACTGTATGACTTCATTGAAAAAGCTGATGGACAAAATACATTAATTACAAGCATATTCAAAAAAGAGATGTATAAGGTAAGTTAAGGCATGGGAAATACAGACTGATTATAAGTTTATGTGTAAGAAAAAAAAGTCAAAGTATACACTAGTGGTCAAAAGTTTTAGAACACCACAATTTTTCCAGGTTTTTATTGAAATTCATGCAGTTCAATGTCTTACTGTACTCTGAAATGAAAGAATAGAACAAATGAACAATTTAAGTTAAAAAATAAATCATGGAATCAATTTATAAACCAAAATGTTCATCCCAAACCAGCTCAATGGGGTTTAAGTCTGGTGACTGCGCTGGCCACTCCATGTTTTTAAAGGTCCCATGACATGGTGCTCTTTGGATGCTTTTATATAGACCTTAGTGGTCCCCTAATACTGTATCTGAAGTCTCTTTCCCGAAATTCAGCTTTGGTGCAGAACTACAGCCACTAGAGCCAGTCCCACAATGAGCTTTCCTTAGGATGTGCCATTTCTGTGTCTTTAGCTATTGAGGAGGAGAGTGGGAGGGGCAAGGTGGAGGGTGGGGGTGTGGCCTTGACCAACTGCCACTTTTCTCGTTTGAAAGCCATGATGTCTCTCTCTCATGGGTGGGCCAAATTCTCTGGGCGGGCAAAGCAGAGAAAGGGGAGGTAACCTTGTTATGACCTCATAACAAGCAGATTCCAAAACGGCTCATCTGAGCTTTCATTTTCTCAAAGGCAGAGCAGGATACCCAGGGCTCGGTTTACACCTATCGCCATTTCTAGCCACTGGGGGACCATAGGCAGGCTGGGGGAACGCATATTAATGTTAAAAAACCTCATAAAGTGAAATTTTCATGCCATGGGACCTTTAAGCTTACCATCTTGTTCTTTTTTCCTAAGGTAGTTCTGGCATAGCTTGGACTTATGTTTTGGGTCATTATCTTGCTGTAGGATGAACCCCTATGGGATTAGTTTTGTGACTTTAATTCCAAGCAAAACTTCTCAAGTATCAAACAAAAAACACTAACTCAAGCAAAAAAATTGTCACCTCAAAGGTAAAACTTAAAACATTTGTGTAGTTGTAAACTATTGGTCTTTTATTTGTTTGATATTATGTCCTTTTGTTTACAGTTCCCTCTGCTTCTTTCTCAATGATCAGTCTTTTGCTCTCTCCATCACGTTTGGAGTCATGCTCCCAGCTTTCTCCTTTGCGCTCCCTGAGTTTTTGCTTGCGATTCTGACACAAATATCTCGCGTGGGCGGGTCTTACAGGGTTGCGTCCCCATTGGCTAATGAGTGTTAAGGGAAAGTTCAGGGAAAGTTTGAGTGACAGCTCAGCCTCAGTGCAGGTAAACTAACGTTAGAGAGAGTCTGGTCTGGAGGACACACAAGCCACTCCGCAGGGGATTCCTACAAGATTAATAAAGTGTAAGTATTGATCATTTATATATTATCTGTGATGTACGTTGCAAGCATGGTTACTAGACATTTGTTGTTTCGTTGTGTTAAGTTGCTAGCTAGCTAGCTAGTAAAGCTTTTTTAAGTTAGAATTTAACGTTAGCTATACTGCTAACGTTATCTAAAACTTATAGCCACCGGCTACCTTATTGAGCTCTCCCAGGTAACCGTAGGTCAGTAACGTAGCTATAATATGGTCCATTAGGAAAAATTATTATCTAGCTAAATACTAATTGTTGTGGTTGCTATTGGCCTGATAATACACAATGCTAGGGTATTGGTTAAGTTGTACAATGTAGAAGCTGTGAATGTAATATATTATATATAGAGTTTGACACATACATTAGATAATGTTCCATCTGTACACACTGTTCTTTCTTTGCACTACCTTAAGATGGCAGATAACGGACGTATTTTTTAGCACTGTAAATGTCAACAATATTTAGAATTAATGCATAGTGTTACTACTGTCCAAACTATGTACTTTAACTAACACACAAGGCCCTTGACAAATACTTTGCTTAGTGATCCTTATGGTTTGATGTGATGTGCATGTGTCCTGGTGGCTGGCCATATCTTACTTTACACATGTAGTCAACGTGGAGGTAGGAATCTAGAAAGTGTGATCAATAATATTCCAGAAATAAGTGTTCCAGTAGTGTTCAGGAAAGCTAAAAAATGTTTCTAGAGTGCAGGCTTTATTACAATTATTTATTATTGAGCTGATTTCAAACACTTTTTATCATCCAATAAGGTACTTCAAGCTTTACAATAAGAAGTCAAGGAAGTGAAGGACTACAGCCACATCCCAGCCCTTCAGAGATCTGTCCTGCAGAAAAGGCTGTCGTCCAGACTGGAGCGGTGGGCCATCAGTGAGTTCAGGAGACCAGATGATCCCAGGCGTCCAGGAGTTGTTTGTGGTATTCCTGCACCACCCTCAGAAGTGTTGTTGCAGACACAAGTCAACAGAGAAATACAGCTTGCCTTAGGTGAAACTGAATATGTGAAATATATACATAACCCAATTACTCAGTATGTTTGTGTATTGTTGGTGATGAAAAACTGACCCTGACCTGTGATGTACTGCAAATAATATCTGACACTGAGTTCCAGCTTCTTCTACCACCGGGGCCCCAGCAAAATACATTCAAATATCCATTATGTATGTGTTTTTTTTTATATTGGACTAAAAATAAAGCATTATAATAGTCTCAACCTTATTTCCTGTTTTATATAATGAACCAAACAGACAGGGGTGAATGTAAAAAAATGTTTTAATATATTATGTGCATTTTAAAATATAATTACAGTAAGACAATGTAAACAAATTAAATTACAGGACAGTTTACTGTAGTAGGATATATTGACATACAATGGACTAAGAAACTACAAGTACACCAATGAAAACTTAAGAAAAAGGTTATTGTAAGTGTTAATTGAGTATCTGAGCAAAATATGATCAATATATACGCTATTGGTCTACACCCTGGCTGTTTGAAGCCTTCGCACACAGTGTTTCCTCCACAGAGAGACCGAAGACTCCTCTCCCTCTGCTGCTCCCACGTCCTCCTGGTTGGTCGGCCTGCTGCGAGCTGTGATAGAAAATTATAACAAAGTTTCTTACACAAATCAAATTGTAACAAAGTTCTTACTGATAACTGAGGCTTCCAAGGTTGTGCGATTTATGATTAAAATAACTTGCTTTTAAGTAGCCATTAGCAAATGTGTAGGCTTTAAAAACACTATGAACATTTTCCTTATGCTGACCTGCTTGCAAATGAAACAGAAGACATGTAATTAGAGTTAGGATAGCCAGTCTTTGTCATAACTAGGAAAGTACAAATGAGCACAAAACTATAAAGATGAACCAGTTAAGCAGTGCTAACACTGCATTTGTACTGTACAGTATGTGTCGACCTCTAGATATAATACATTATGTTCACAGCTTCTACATTGTACAACCAATGCCCTAGCATTGTGTATTATCAGGCCAATAGCAACCACAACAATTAGTAGTTAGCTGGATAATAATTTTTCCTAATAGACCATAATATAGCTACGTTACTAACCTACGGTTACCTGGGAGAGCATCGTAGCTCTGCTCGGGTCCAGCAGGTCTCTACAGAGAGAAGACGATAATTAATACAGCTCCATTGAGTAAGGCCTCACGAAGAATACATGATTCCCATGGTAAATTATTAGCTCAGTAAGGTAGCCGGTGGCTACAAGTTTTAGATAACGTTAGCAGTATAGCTAACGTTAAATGCCAACTTAAAAAAGCTTTACTAGCTAGTTAGCTTGCAACTTAACAACGAAACAACAAATGTCTAGTAACCATGCTTGCAACATAGATCACAGATAATATATAAATGATCAATACTTACACTTTATTTATCTTGTAGGAATCCCCTGTGGAGTGGCTTGTGTGTCCTCCAGACCAGACTCGTCTCTAACGTTAGTTTACCTGCACTGAGGCTGAGCTGTCACTCAAACTTTCCCTGAACTTTCCCTTAACACTCATTAGCCAATGTGGACGCACCCCTATAAGACCCGCCCACACGAGATATTTGGGTCAGAATCGCAAGCAAAAACTCAGGGAGCGCAAAGGAGAAAGCTGGGAGCATGACTGCAAACGTGATGGAGAGAGCAAAAGACTGATCATTGAGAAAGAAGCAGAGGGAACTGTAAACAAAAGGACATAATATCAAACAAATAAAAGACCAATAGTTTACAACTACACAAATGTTTTGTTTGCAAGTTTTAAGTTTTACCTTCACTCTAAACGATTTCCTTGTATATTTACAGTAAATTACAGGCAGCACGGTTGCCAGCAAGTTACTGTAAATCGATTTTACAGCAAACTACTGTAACTGTACTGTAATGCAATTTACAGTATATATAAACAATACTGTAAAAGTACAAAACAGTATTTTACTGTATTTTTATGGTATTTTGTAATGTGATGGTATTATACTGTAATATGCAGTTTTATTAATATTGATATATTACTGTTAATTAGTACTATATTATTGATTATTACTATTATAAATAATATTATATAATAATCTCCAGCTACTAATATTGTACTACTAATAAGGTATACTTCAGAATAACAAATACAAATCAAAAGGCAATCCAAACAATGTTCTTAATTTAAAAAATATGTTTTTATAATTTTAAAAAAATAATAATTTTAAATAAATAATTTTAATTATAATATCATTTTATTTAAACATTTTTTTTAATTTTCAACATTTTCCTGTCTTCGACGACATTCACATTTTTCCTGCAAGTTCACCCCAGAGAGCTGCAGCAACTTTCAGTCAAATGTGATAGTGTTGATATCCTTCAACATGTTTTCACAAAGAGCAGCAGCAGGCAGCTGCAAATGTTTCACTGCTGTCCAGCTCTCACGATGACAAGTCCCTCAATAGATCCACCTGAAAATAATAAAAAAAAACTGTTACCTACAGTATTTTAATCTGAAATCATACACATACTGTATATTATTACTATTTTGATGAACAAATGGAAGGAACTGACGGGATTCCATTATAAAGGGATTGTGTTTTACTTACCATCATAATGAGGGTGGGGGTGTCTGTCTGGTCATCTGACGTGCCTCCATGTCTGCTTAGGCTGCAGTGATCTGCATCATGATAAAACAACATTAAGCAAAAAGTTGTTATAGTGTCCCAGGAAACATGAGTAGACTATAGTGATGAATGTGGGTTCATTTTGGATGTCATAGGTACTGATGTTGTTACCTGACAAAATATACCTTTTCTTTATAAGTTAGTTATTCTGCTACCGTTAAATTCGCGTCATGTTTGACTCTGTAAAACTCAGATTTAATAAATCAGTAGTAACAAAAATGTGTAAACTGCGACGTTAAGCAGACGAACATTAATGTTACCTGGGAAACATCATTAATCACTTTACATGGAGTTAAAGTTAAAACCAATATATGTTAAATCATAATCGCCGAAAGAGTTAGTGAATGTTTATAAGTCGTAAGAAAACATAAATGATCTTTTAGAAGGAGTAGATGTCTACTGGTAAAGCTTGGCTCTGTTTCATTTAATGATAGATTAACGGACGTTTGCCTCAGACAGTGAACGAGTTGAAGATTTTATTTGCCTTGTTGTCAGTCATTTCTGTAAATGAACTAATCAAACAGACTTTTCGTAATTCACTAAGTTATTCTGATAAAATCGGCATTATGTTTCACGAAGCAGAACTCTAATTTAATGAAATAATAAGTTGTAAAAGCTCCGTACGGCCATGCTGACTGGCGTTGTTTCAGGATGTCAAACATTAACGTTAGCTAGCTTTATCATCTCACTTTAGTTTAAAGTTAGTTTACAGAGTAGCTGTTTAAGTTAAATACAAGCCGACATGAAAAGCCTTTCTTTAAGAGTCATACAAAGTCATACGTTATAAAATAGGAGTATTAGCTAGCTAGCTATACGTGTAAAGGGGAACCCAGATCTTTTAAATTGAGCAATATGTTAACGGAGTCTGGAAAGTAATGGGCAGAACCCGTACTTACTAGCTTAGAGTAATGTTAACGTAACGTTAACTGTAGCTAACAAATGTAAGTATGAACATATGTAAGGGTATTTTGTACAGAGAAAAAAAACAATATGTTCAGAGAATAGCCACTTGCTATCCACACTAAAGTCACAAGTTTAGCTAGAAAATGACTCTGTGTGAGGATATCGCAACGTTAGGATGCCCAGTGCACCCCACACTATAAAAAAGAACAATGTTGTGGTAACGTTACACCTGAGCGTATAATCATGAAACATTATGATACAAGTTAGCATGAAATACATAAAATAAACCAAACTTAACAAAACTTTAAAACATCCCCGCTAGGAAGGCTTCTCCTTCAGTATCTGGGGCCAGTTGGTGTTCTGTCTGAGTAACTGACATCAGGAGTCGTTTTTTACAGCAATGCTGTATTATTGCCATGGTATATTACAGCCAGGTTACAGCAAGCCTAAAATATACTGTAAAATATTCCCGCTTCATCAAAATTACCCACAATGCAACATAAAGTTAAGTATTTTACTGTATGGAAGAAATATGGTATTGTACTGTAGGTTTTTACAGTACTGTGCTGCTAAATTTACAGCGATTTCTAAGAGTGTTTGAGGTGTCAAATTTTTTTGCTTGAGTTAGTGTTTTTTGTTTGATAGTTGAGAAGTTTTGCTTGGAATTAAAGTCACAAAACTAATCCCATAAACCCCTGACCAACTAGGCGCATACCAGAGGTTACTGCATGGCGCTGCAAAATGCTGTGGTAGCCGTTTTGGTTCAGGGTGCCTTTTACTCTGTACAAATCACCGACCCTGGATCCAGCAAAACAGCCCCAGACCATCACGCTTCCTCCTCCATGTCTGACAGTTGATGTCACACACTGAGGAACCATTCTTTCGCCTACTCGACGGCGTACAAAAATCCTACGTGATGAACCGAAGATTTCAAATTTTGATTCATCAGTCCATAACACCTTCTTCCAGTCTTCAGTAGTCCATTGACGATGTTTCTTGGCCTTTTCTTATTCTGACATCTTAGCAATGGCTTTCTTGCTGCAACTCGACCTATCAAACCTGCAGCTCCAAGTCTTCTCTTTACAGTTGAAACTGAGACTTGCTTATTACTACCACTATTAAGCTGTGCTTTTAGCTGTTGTCCTGTGAGCCGCCTATCACGCAAGCTGTTGACTCTCAGAAACTTGTCTTCTGATTCTGTTGTGGCTTTGGGTCTGCCAGACCTCTTCCTGTCAGAGTTTCCTCCAGTTTCTAAGTGCCTTTTGATGGTGAAGAATACTGTACTCACTGACACCTTGACTTTCTTCGCAATTTCTCTGTAGGAAAGACCAACTACTTTCTGCAGTACAATACTGTTCAAATAATGCCCATGAGGGTATGGTACCACAGTGTGTTCCAACAATACTTTTATACAAACAGAGGGGGTTGTAAGTAATCCAGACAAGTTGGAACACCTGTGGGAATTGGTAGCACCAACTTTCAAAGCTTGATCAACCTCCATTGCTGCAGAACAGCTTTACCTTCTTAACCCATTTCTTGTTCCCTGAAAAAGGCCTTTTTGTAAAATTCTGAAATGTACATTATTTTTCAGTTTTGGGTAACCTTACTTTTTTTTAAACTCAGGTAGTTCACCACTTACCTTTGTACCATTTCAAGCTATTCATGGGACTTGAACTGCTAAAATTTCAATAAAAAACTAGAAAAATTGGGGTGTTCTAAAACTTTTGACCAAGTTTTTTTTTATATATATATATATATATATATATATATATATATATATATATATATATATATATCACAATAAAAAAAAAACACACATACAACATAAAATACAACATACAAAAATACATAAATATATATATATATATATATATATATATATATATATATATATATATAAGTGATAAAAAAGTCACAGTATAGTATGTTGAAAAAAGTCATAAAGAAGTTATAGTATACATATAGTATATTATATCAAAGAAAGTCTTGAAGGACATGCAAACTCCACACAAAGTCTAAGTCACGCAATACACACCCATTATAAACGCAGAAAAAGCTTGAAAGAAGCACTAAACCTAAACAGTGATAACACAAAAACTGTAAAGGATATCAACAAGCTGAATTATACTGCAAGGGCTGGTTTGTTGAACAGCTTAAATGAATGAAATATGTAGGTGA
The DNA here is from genome assembly GCF_004354835.1 of Perca flavescens. Lineage (NCBI taxonomy): Eukaryota > Metazoa > Chordata > Actinopteri > Perciformes > Percidae > Perca > Perca flavescens. The sequence goes on along the minus strand of NC_041341.1, from coordinate 26,826,101 downwards.
AAGTTTATAGGAGTAGCGTTTCAAAGTGGAAGAAGCCAAAAGAGGATTGACTTTCAATGTAAAACAAAATGGAAAAAAAGTTAATATTTTAAAAAGTATAAATAGTACAAATAGTTAAATACAAGCATAATGCTGAGCCAGAATTCACACAATCACTTACTTTGTTAGCTAATGCCCTTGTTACACACTGATCTGACAATTATAGAAGATTAACTAAGAGGGAAATTTGCATTCACTGCTTGAGGAAAAGTTATTTTTTTAAGAAATATCAGTAGTGTTCAAGCCAATAATACGTAAGCCAAGTGACATTTTACTTCATCAGCAGTAAATGTAAGGTTTTGCTGGGTTTTTCGTAACTCTCTGGATTGACAGTTTACAATCTCTAAGGGAAAAAAAATAAAGGGTAAAATGCTTAATATATTCCCAGTGAGCGAGTATTCGCAGCAACAAGACATGTTGCATTTGAAGGTGTTAATAAAACTCTTTCTGCAGAAGCTCACACTTTATAAATTAGTTCTCCAGCTACAGATCACATATACTTCACAGCTTGATTTGGCAAGTTCCTGAACCTTCAATGGGTTTGTCAAAATACATTCTAAGAAACAACTGGAAACTACGTACTCAGGCAGATCAGTCTGTGGAGAGCACAGTGGTTAAAAGCATCTTAGAGTTTTATCACAAAATAGCACCATGGATTAAGAAAATGTTTATTTTGGCTCAATCGGTCACTTCTTTACGATGGAAATGGTTGTGTCTGTACACTACTGCAGCCTCACTTTATTTCGACTCATGACAGATAAAAATTGCCCAGCTTTATATTCAAGAATCCAGAAGAAGTTCTTGCCCAGTGTCACTGTCCACTACCTCTTTAACAATCTAATTTCCTACAATCTAAATGACAGAACAACATTTCCAATTGTAATGATGCCACTGCAGGTATCTTCTCTTCCAAGCCTTAACAGCTAGTGGGAAAAAAGCGAAAGAAGAGGCGTCCTAAAGCATCGATGGTATTAGGTCTTTTCCTCGGATCTGGGCTGAGGGGGGCGGACGAGGATCAGCAAGCTGCTGAAAAAGACATCTCTGTTCCAGCAGGAAAGAACAGCCTCGTGTTCACTTTAATTAGAGCTTGTGCCAAGCATTCACACATAAAACAAGAGAGAAAAAAAAAAAAAAAAAAAAAAAAAAAAAAACTTTCATGTGCTGTAAAAGGTTCAACATTAAACATGTTACTATGGTAATCCAGTTTAAGCACATTTTCTTTTGATTATCACAGTGCTGTTTTCTAATCTTATATTTGAAAGAAAACCAGTAGAGAGAGAGAGAGAGAGAGAGAGAAAAGAATCACGACAGCCTGACACACTTGCTAACGTGACCATTAAAAAGAATCAGTATTGGTAACAATCACCCTTTTCTTAAGCTGAAATCGCTTTGGTTTAAACAATAAAAAACCCCTGGGCTTCTTCAGACTGCTGGAAAATGGTTTAATGGGTTAATGCAGGCATTCTTGCAGACAACAACTTCATCTTTTTTGTTTCCAAACAAAAGAAGTTTCAACATCTCAACATGACTCTGAATGAGGAGTAATATCATGTAAAAACGATGCTACTCTTTTAATTTACAAAATCCTCTGAAGTGTCGGTCACACCCTACTACATACAAGACGGACTGAATAAACATGACAACCCCCCGCCCCCCCCAATCAACACAGAATAACATTGCCAGTAGAAGTGATGCTCAGCATCCTACAAATATCCAAGCATGTTAGAGGAACTTTTTGCACATACTCAATTCATTTAATTCTCCACAAATATGTCAGATACTTGCAGAAAATAAAATTGTTTAAAACAAAATTGATACTTGGACACTTTCGTTGACAATAACATGACCATGCATTAGTCTCTCCACTTTTAGTTAACCACAATATATTGAGAATATATAATATTTGCAAGTTGGCAATACTAAGGACAGAAATTCTCAAAATTGAATCGATAACAGTTCACAGACACATGATCTGGAATATGTCATTCAAATGGGAGACTGAGTAAATACTTCCAATGTTTTAATATATTAGGGCCAAAGAATAGACACTTTTCCGTCTTACGTGTATTAGGATAGACACTGGGTCTTCATAATGGCAGATTACAATTTTTCCCACAAATACGCAATAGAACAGACTTTCTTGTACACTGGTCTTCTGAAGATGGTGCAACTGTCATTTACATAGAAATGGTGCCATCAATATGGGGCATACACATCTTTTAAAAAGTGTAAAGGACTGACCTTGCACTGAAAGTGTTCATGCTTTTTAATGTCTAGTCACAAAACGGGCTAAACATTACAAATATATAATATTTCCCATTTAGTTAAACCTTTGTTACGTTCCTATAGAACTCCATATCAAAATGACTATTCATGGGAACTAGTGCAACCTGGAGGAGGCCTGGTCTTTGTGACAAGGCAGGCACAGAGTAAAATAGACAAAGTACTCTGGAGCAGCTCCAGAGCAATGGCAGATATATTAAGGCCATTTTTAAAATTACAGGGGGAAAAAAAGTAGCAGGCAGCTTGACTTGCTACCCGGGCTGAACACAATTCAGTTGGGGCAGCAAAGCAAGCAAGCAACATCAATTTTACCAATTTTTTCCCCAATCCATTGATGTCAGTCATCCACGTGCCAGCCTTCCCAAATCCCTGGGCAGAAAGCTCCACTCTTCTTTATTCAAGTGTGTTCAGTTTTGGTGGAATAAAGAGTGGTACCCTCGCTAGTCCTTTCTTTGTAAACCCATGCTTCACACCTCCAGTAAAGTCCTGGGGCACAGTCGGGCAGTCAGGACTGTTTTAGACGCTTTCTGGGAAGACCAAAGGGTGGGCACTGTGCTGAAGCCAGTGCACGAAAGGCCTCGGCTACCAAGTGAGGATGGGATTGGATCATTGACTTCCAGCCTGCAGTCTCCATTATGTCTGTAGCATGACTGTAAGCACAGGCAAAATGAAGTTAACACTCAGACATGAGAATGTGCACATTAAAAATCAATAAACATAAATGAGATCGTAATGACAAAGCAAATAAGGGGCACTTGATTTGTGAGTTCCATTGTAAACTTGAAAAGGGCCATTAGTGCTTTCTGTGCATGTGCAGATGTTGAATACAACAAAGAGGGAAATAAGTTTAACATTTCAAGGTGTCCTATGACAACACACTTCATCATCTGAAAGAAAGACTACCCATGGCGACCACCTCGTTCCTTTTTAAAAGTCTACAAATATTCCATTTCCAGGTTTTATCCAGCAAGAGTCTATTAATAACTTGGATACAAAGATATGGAGCTTCAAACTGAACAGGCAAACAGCACTCTGTCTGCCTGGGCTTAAACAATGAATTCTAATGCATCTGGTTGGGGGAAGAGATAAGAGCGTGTTATTAATCTTGTGTCACATATATCAGCTAATTACATACTTGCTATTCCAGTTCTTTCCATCTTTACAGCCCAGCTGTCTCAGGACACTGCACCTATGGCAAGGAGATAAAAAGGTAAGCATTCAGGGCTGGTAAACAGAAATGGCAGCAGGAATTTATCACTGGTTTTTTTTTTTTTTTTTTTTTGCGATACTTGCCTGTTGATAAAATCTATGGCTTGTGCTTTGAGCTGCTCGGCACTGTGCAAGTCTGCTAGGATGAGGGTGTCGGCCACATTCTCCACTGAAAGGCTGTTGCACAAGGCCTCTTCACACATGACCTTTAAACGCTCCAGAGCGTACTGGGGTGGAGGGGGGGGAGAGACGGACAAAAAGCAGTGGTTACACCCTGGGTGCAAAGTGGATCCCCATGGTTTGAGGCTCAACTACTCCAAATACAAATAAAAGCTACAGCTGCAATCGGTAACCAACATAATTAATGATTAAAACTCTACTTGGAGAAAAAAAATGACCAGGACCCCACATGTCAAACCAGCAGGCTCCTTCAATATGTATTGCATTGTCAAAAAAAAAACAAAACAGGAATTGCCCAATTCCACCACATGGCATATTGTATGCAATGATTGTGATGAATATGGAGGGGGAAGTAAGGTTGTTGCTCAATATTCTGGTTCACTATTCAGTAAAAACTCATCCATCAAATTCTTGATCAGTACTTTCTTCATAACACAGGGATGTTACCCTTAAAGAGGAGATTTCATCTGTGAACTGGTGAAAGAAAATGGTTTCTTGAAAGGATTTGGGAGATCATAGGATGCTTCATATCACAGTTCCCCAAGGAGTATTCCTAACACAATGGCAATTTAATAACATGAGGAAGAAAATCTAAAATAGGGACTAAACAACAAATCAAGTCTCCCTTTAAATTCTCAATTTTGCACATGCTATTTAATGGTGTTGTACTGTAGTCTCTTATGTCATAAAGTTATAACAAAACAAAAAAAATGTCATTATTGATGCGCGCCTACATTGAATAGAAACCACATCACTAATATTTCCCTTCATCATTTCTGTTAACTTGAATCAGCACTTATCTGACAGTCTCCACAGACGTTGAAGTACAACCTTCACAAGCATACAGTTGATGCATTGAAGTGTGACTGTGCTGTAGGGTTGGGCATAGTTTGGATATTAATGATTCTGATTTCAATTCCGATTCTTCCTTTCGATTCCGGTTCTTATCGATAACGGGGCTTTTTCAATGTAAAATAAAGCCACACTAGAGCACCGCTTACTGTGCTCCACGGCTGCAACACAACAAGTGCCTGGCCGCTACGGAAACCAAAACTTGCACATGTTAAATATGGAACCCATGATCAGATTTGAAACCAAATCCTCCAAACGATTCCAAACTCCGATGGAATCGTAATTTTTTTTTAAACAATTCCAAGTAGGAATCGTTTTGATGCCCAACCCTACTGTGCTGTACTGAATACTACATGTTTCCCACCCTTAACAAGCATGTTCTAATGATGGGGGCTGAATCAAATTTTTTTTTTTTTTATCAATTCTAAAATGATGTCACATAAGATGCAGCCAACAGACCGCATTAGCCTTTTAGCTTCATTGACTTACATACAGTGCTGGCCTCTCTCATTAGAGGCTCCAAGCACTCAAGTCTAAGCGGACCATTGGATATACCAACTGTCTGTGACCATATCAATCTAATTACTGTTTCAGTGTTTAACTGACTAGATGTTATGGTTACACTTTAAGTTTTATACATAAGAGTGACATGACACTGACATGAACGTGTCATAAAACATTATAAACTTTTATGACAATGCTTTTTTAGTAAGTGTCATTCGGTTTTGTCATGACAAATTATGGTTAGGGTTCAAGTGTGATGTTAGTGTCATGTGTTCATGACAGTGTCATGTCACTCTTATGTAGAAAACTTCAAGTAAAGTGTTACCGATGTTATTACTAGAGGTGTGAATCTTCACTGGTCTCACGATTCCATTACGATTATCCTGTCAACGATTCAAATCGATATCCCGATGTGTCACAATGAGTCATCTCCTCAACATTAACATCAGTAGGCAATAATCTATTATGGTCTGTCACTGCATCGATGCAGAATCATTTAGGTCTGCATCGCAATGCATTAATGCAGTGATTCATTTCAACAACCCTAGTTGACACAATATATTGTGGTGATACACAACTCTGGAACTTCTCATCTCAATTATTCTGGTAGCATAATGGTTAAAGAGAGATAGCTGTTTATTTGTGAAAATCAGAGTTGTATCCCAAGATAATTTCAGGTTGGCTAGAGGTTAACTAAACAGCAATCATCAGGTTAACATTTTTGCATTTACAAACGGAAGCAATGCGTAAGACTGAATAAAAATGATTGCCTAACAAAGAATAAATAAAAGAACCTTTTCTTCTGCCATCAAAAAGAAGTGGAAGCTAGAGGTTTGCAAAGATTTTAGTAAAAGTTTCAATTACTTGGGCACTTACTTTATCTGCAGCTGCCAGCAAATTGTCTGCCATCTTCTCCAGGTTCGGGGCTTTTCCTGTATAGATGAAGCCCATCATTTCCTTAAAGACATCTGGGTCTACGTCACTGATGTCAACACGGTTCTGCGAGGGAAGACAAGAGGCTACTGTTCGACTCATTTGAACTTGAAACACCCACGAAAGAAAACTCATTATCACAGAGTTACGAGTGTTCATTTTAAACAAAGCATTTTGAACAATAATTTCAGTATAAGAAGTGCAGGATTGTGCAACAGTGGTCCTAAATTGAGGAAAGAGTAACATGACCCATGACAAGAAGTGTTGTAACTGGTTATTCTTACCTTTTTACTCTCCTCCATTTCATGTTCAAACATAGCATTAAAGACTGGTGACCTTGCTGTCAAAGAAATAAATTGAACATTTGAAATCAACATCTTAAGCAGGTTAGCACACCAAATCAATAGTTAATATTCATCAAATGAGCTTTGATTAAATAAGCATGTGGTGGAGTTCTCTTATATAGATAAAAAAAAAAAACTAAATGGATTAAGCTTCAAACATCAGTATTCTGAACTATGGCAGCCTTAAAATCTAGCTTAATCCGTATAGCTGCCACTTTGTCAGCATTTTCCCCTGACCACTGCAGCTGCCACCATGTCTAATGGAGACAAGCTGGAGAGGAGAGCCAGCCTCTCAATCTCCTGGATCCTAGTCATCAGGGCCAAGCAGGGGTAGTGGGGATTAGCGCCCATTGCAGAACTAGGCCACTACAAAGAGCCAGGAATACAGACCCTCCGTAGCCTTTTGAGGTGCTTATAGCTCTCCACGAGAAGCCATTAAGAAGAGGCATAGACGTGTCTTGCTAGGGCCATTTGGGGGGCTTCTCTCCCGGTTGCTGCTTGCTAAAGTGCTGGAGCTGGGCACGGTCTTACCTGCAAGGATGGATTTGTGGGCTTTGAACTCCTGCCCTCCCACATAGAGGCTGCAGTCTGTGAAGCGTGAACACTCCCACAGGTTCCCCAGGTCATCAGACAGCTGACACTCCGGTACCTTCAGCATGTTCATGTTGGACTGGCCCGAAATGTTAACCGAGTCCTGGACCACGCTTACCTGTACATGAGAAACATCACAGGGAGATACTGAAGCAGTTTCATCAAGGCTAAACAGCTCAACAAATCCAGTAGCAAATATGTTTGACTGCATTGCAGTCTAATTTGTTTTTAATTTGCTCTTTTTAAAGCATATTTTCGAGAGTGAGGAACCTACAGTTCTCTTGCTTGCAAAAACACCACTTGAAACCAAAATAAATAAACTTTGCTGAAACACCTAATCGATGAGGAAAGGCATTTTGTATTTAATTTGAATGCAATTTGTTTATCAAAGTGGCAATTTCCCTGAAATTGTTAAATCTCTGTAACTGGTGCTGGCACACGGTCTGGCCATGGCAGTATATGGCCAAATGCATTTACATCACAATCCACTGACACTTCATTTAACTTGTCCCTTGAAAGAAAATTTTAGGAGACATTTATTCTTCTTGACACACCGAATTCAATTATTTCGAAAACAAGCATCATTGTAAATGATTTCAGATGGAGGAAGCATTTCATTTCCTAAGAGCTTAATGTCTTTTGAAGCAAATGCCAACAGCATGTTGGTAGTGAAATGGCACTCAGGTGTACTAGTCATAACAAGAATTAAGAGACTCTAGCTGTGATTCACTTAACGTTACACTAGGGGTATACGTGCTTCAATCTAACAGTGATGTGATTGTTAATAGTTTTAGCAAAGAATTAATACAACAATTTAGTAATTTGCATGCCACACAACACAACAGCAGCACTGGTATGCAATGATGGAAAATGAGGACGCTAAACAGAAAAACAGAAAAATAGGCCAATTGCAATAGAGAGAAAAAAAAATACATACTGATTTTGATCATTTTCAGCATTTCCAATCAATGGCATCGACATTGTATATTAATGACTCCTTAGCAAACCTATACCACTGAGACTACAACTACGTTTCTAATAATTTACCTCCAAACTAAAAACCATGTCTGGTACAGATAACATTGACTAAGCATGTGTACCAAGTTTTGTTCCCCAAACCCAAAAATGATACAGAATTGAGAGATTGCTGTGTTCTATGGACAAATGAGGAGTATGGACGAAAAGGGAAATGTGTCTGTCCAATCAATCTTCTAAAATGAGTCACCAAGTCAATAACAAGAAATTGTCTCCCATTCACCCATCAAAAACACATTTCTGCTGTTTGTATAGTTGCATTCTTCCTTCATTGACAGTACAAGTGAGGAAAGTGAGCCTCTGCAGAATCATTTGCAATTTGGGCAAAAATCACAGCATTCATAAACAAAAAGACTGCACCCCTTACTAAAATGAAGGATAAAAGGAATAATGTAACAATTACCTCACAGAACAGTGTGAGCTTGTCATCTGGTAAGAGTCCATTGGCTTCATCAAGGAGAAAATCTCTCCTTATAAATTTTTTGAAGCCCCAGTCTTTGCCCTGGACAAATCTATATGCTCTTTGGCTTTCTGTAACAAGAACAAAATAATGCCAAGTCTTAATATTGCCTGCCTTTTGTTTGCAGGTTAGAGAAATAAACAAAAAGTGAAGGTATAAAAAAGGAACACCAAATATCGGATTGCTTGTACTCACCCATCGCTTTTGTCTCTTCTCTTTTAGCGTTCAACAAAGAAAACTTGAACTTTGCTCTAACTTCACTTTTTGGACAACTAACAAGAAGTAAATACAATGACAGATAATCTTTGCTTTCATCATCAAGTCCCTTTGGATTGACTCGCAGGCACCTGGCAAGAAAACAGATAACACTGCACGTCAGCAACTAGAGCGAAGACCGTCTAAACGGCTTTTATCACTTTTGTGAGAACACGAGACTATGACGAGCCTTCAGGGGTGATTCTCTATTACTTTGAGAGACTGCAAGTATCACTTGTGTGCAGAGTTCCGACAGTAAAATAAAACATGCAGACTTTTCAATGACATTCATGTTTGAGCTCAGGGAAATACAAGGACAAGGAACTGGATGAGATCAAATTGGACAGATAGATACATGAAAAAAGCTAATGACATTTGAAAGCATGAAAGCGACTTTCCAAACTCTGAAGACCTACAATCATTCATAACCTATTTTCACAGCCTACAAAAGCCCTGCAAACAAATGAATTGAAGCGAGAGGTTTAGCTTTAGTACTAACCATTTCATCTTGTCATTAGGGCCAGAGGAGAAGGTTGAGCTCTTCAAAACTTCCCCCATTTCTTCTCTGCAAAAACTAAAGTTGTTTATGGTCCACATGTACGAGAACTTCACAACTTTAACCTTGGAAGAAGAAATATGCAAAACCATCAGACCAAAATTGTATTTTTGAAATACAGTAAAAAATAAAATGTTTAAAAAAATTTTTTTTAAAAGAATTGAGGAATTATATGGCTTGGCATGAGAGTTTGACCTCCTAAAATCAAAACACTGTTTCAGAGTACAACGTTTGACTGTTCATATAGTCCAATAGGTCTTTTGGGGGGCTGTCCATCCTAGATCACAGTAATTTTAATTATACAGATACAGAAGACATTTTGCAGGGTTTGTGCAAGTTTCCCGAAGTCAAATTGAAGACTTTTAATACCCTTTTAAGACCATTATGAATGGAATTTAAGACCTACTGTATATTACAACATCAAACAAAACAAATCGAGATTCAGGAAACATTCCCAGATTTCCTCGTGTGGAGGACCCAGAGCACCTCCGCTCTTAGTGTTGGCTTTGATCCAAAAGTGACACCGAGCTCGCTTACGGGAGTTGTGGAGCTGCTGTGTGGGTCTTGCCTAGGCAGTGTGGAGGTAGTGCTGTGGCCTTTTTGCATGACACTCCAACACCAGTACACCCAACGTTTCCAGTTTAATTGCTTTCTTGCATAAGAAGCAGAAGGCTTTAAATACATTGTTAGCTAATGGCTTTAACCACGCCCTAAATTCAGTTTTTTTAAAGCCAAGTCTCGCTAGACTTGTACTTCCCCATAGCTGAAGAATAAAATCTGTTTTATGTCTATGGTACAATCCGAAAGACACTTGCACCATAACATGAAAGTTGCATGTTGGTCTCATACGTAGTCATAATACAGGGAATTATATTTAGAATAGCAAAAGAAAGAACTACAAAAACCATGGAATAAAAAAAAAAAAAAAAAAAATTCTAAACTCCTGTGGGAGCATTTCAATAAGAATTAGAGGTAGCGTTACATGGACGTAGGTAAATTAAGACTTGTGTAAACTAACTTTTTTTTCAGTGTAACGCTTATCAGTTCAATTTTCTAAGCACAAACGGACATTTGGAAAAACAGAAAAATGGGTTCAAATATCAAATTTCGCATTTTTTTCCACCTTAAATAAAAAATTGGATCTTTAAATTGTTTTTCCAATTTTCTGTTTTTATTCAGAGGATCAGAAATTTAGAAAATTACAAAATTGCGTCTGGGCTCCAATTATTCAATACTGCAATGGTATTCTCTCATTTCCTTGTTCCGCCTAGCTACGCCCCCCCGCACTCAAAACCATCAGTTGCAAGCACCTCTGACCCCAAAGTCTATCAGTTTTTATTTATTTTTTGGTCCATATGAAGTTAATGACCTGCATATTCCACAAAGTAGAGGAAGAGAATACCATGGCAGTATTGAATAATTGGAGCCCAGATGCAATTTTGTAATTTTCTAAATTTCTGATCCTCTGAATAAAAACAGAAAATTGGAAAAACAGGTTAACGATCCAATTTTTTAATTTGTCATGGTGGAAAAAAAAAAATGAAAAATTGGATATTTGAACCCATTTTTCTGTTTTTCCAAATTTCCATTTGTGCTTAGAAAATTGAACTGATAAGCGTTACACTGACCCCTGCGGAAACCCTGTTTTGACATTGTCACAGTAGGAAAATCACATGTGTAAATAATAAAATGAATGCCGTTCCTACTGTGACAAGTCAAATTGTCTGCTGCAAAAAGGACTATTAACATTCAAGTTAACAATGTAGAAAATAAAAACTGGGAATGAAATATCAGTAGCTTGATAGGATTAGAAACTTTATTAAGTTATCTAAAACATGATCAATTCTCTCAGCTTTGTATATTGAACGTGATTCAATGAGTTTAGTTACGCCCATACCTGTGTGTAACACCAGCTCTCTGCCACAGGTCCACTTGACATCTCCCCAGGAGGAGGAGGGGTGGGAACCCGTGACATCACTGGCTTCGGGGTACCACTCACTCTCGTCCTGAAAGCACTAATCATTTAAAAAAAATAATAATTAATTTTTGCACAAATTAACAGCATAATTTACACATATGAAACACATCCCCCCATTTCAATTTCCTGGTGAGAAAGAGCTTGACAAAATGTTTTATCAAGATGGTAAAATCCTTCACGTGATTTGAATCAGATTTTATTCTAAATGCTACCAAATGTGATGCAAAAATAGTCTGTATTCTCACTGTAAGACTTGTACTTCAATGACAATTGACACCATATTTTGGAAATTTGTTTAACTACGAGATAGAAGGAAACAACGTCACTCTTTCTATTGCAGGTTTTAGTATGTGCAGTAATTAGTATTGCAAATGTTTTCATGCTACATATTCAATTTTATGTTCTGTCATTATGTAAAAACTAGTGCCTACTTAAATGTAGGTCCCCGACTATGTGGCCATATAAAAACACATCCTCAAATCTTAAGCAAAGCTATCGTTAACCAACCAAAACAACCAATCAAATTAAAGTGTTGACCTATTACATACAAGGGTGCGTTTGGCAGTCAGGATTTGAAAAAGAAGAAGAGCCAACAAGAAACCACCAACTGATAGCTGCAGTCAATTTTCATGTCCTCGAAGGTGTATTAAAAAGATAGGTCTTTCTTAAAATAGTCAGGTGCTCATATAAACATTGAAACGGGTGTTTCTTGCTACAATCGTTCCTCCAGTTTTTCCTGGCCATTAAATGATTAGATGATCCCCTCCTAACTCCTCAGTGTAAGGGATGGGGGACAATCCTTCAGACAGTCCTTCCGTCAAACAGTGTGTAGTAGTGGAGCTGCAGTGGAAGGATAGTAATAAAAACAGGGAATTTTGTACTAAAGAAGACTTCAACTTTGGAAGTTACACATTTGATTTGTCAATCTCAGACAGCTCTTCATATTAGCTTCAGCTAAATTGGAATATAGTTCTACACAGAACCAGGTCTGTATATTTTGACCACCAGAACTTAAATTGAAAACACTTAGGGAGGGGTCTCTTCATGGCCAGTATAAAAAAGGAGGGATAATTACAGCAAGTTTGAATGTTCATATGGGCAATTGAATAGTTTCAACGTAGTCTTGAAAAATGGTGAACCTATCCTTGAACTTCAAATAACTTTCCAAACACCTCAGACTAAGGGAGTTGAAGATAAACCATGCAAATCAATTGGCTACTCTTGTTATATTTGAAACTTTTGAATGGCCGTAAAAAATGAGGGACTGAAACCCTTTCTCAAAGTGAAGCTAGCTAGCTGAAATGACAGACCATCCTTAGGTCGCACAGCTAGTGGGGCCCAAAGTCTTATGTTCTATGAAAAACAAATATCCAGGAACAATGTAATTTATAATACAACATAAGCTACTCTTCATACTACTACTCTTTACATACATGTATACTGAAAGGCTATTTGCCCTGTAGTAAATTCCACACGGAGGGTAATTATGTATATAGTACATAGTAGTGCATACCTAATAAGCATAGAAAAATAGGCAAAAGACAATAAGTAACACTGTGATGGTAGCATACTAAACAGAAAAATCAACTTGGCTTAAATGTGGACTGCTGTTGATCACAGTCGTGTCACTACATGCATGTATACTTAAGCTTGAAATGTGATTTTCAAATGATGCATTGTGCCACATGGAGAAACGTGTTAGTCACAAGTTAACTATGACAACCAAGGAGACACATGGTAAACTTTTTCTTTAGTTTACACTTGCGTGATCATGTGCACAGATCTCACAATTTGAGTATAGTCTCTAACCAATTGATTTTGTTAATGTGCAAAAAAGTCACTCATGGATTGCTACCTAGGCAGCAGTGATGTTCAGTAACGCCCGTACAGGCCGAGCAGTCTGTTAATGGCTAGGCTATGGCTGGTAAGCCTGTGCAGAGAATGGTAATTAAAGCAAATGCAACATGTTGTTTTAGTCATATAACAGCCACGTTTCATGTGGAAACATGCCAATTTAATTTCACTTAAGCAGCACAACCGTTAAGCCAGCAGCATACCAAAACTGAAAAACTGCCATGTTCACACGGACACGTTTGCTATAGCAGAATCGTATTTGTCTTTTAGGGGACACATCCCTTTTGTCATTTAATATTTCTCACAAAGTGAAGTTCATATCCAAACCTCTAAGCCCCATGTCTCTGATCAGGCCCTCTCAGAGTAAGGTATTTCCAATTATTATTAACATTATTTATAAAGAAAAAAAAAAAAAAAAAAAAAAAAAAAAAGGTATAAACTTTGTCCAGAATGTTTAACACTTTTTGAAAAACTGGCAAATGAGGATAGAAGCAAAAATATACAAATGCAAGACAATTGTATCTTTACTTCTGATATATACACTTTAGACACATGGCTTGATGCAAGAATCACAAAAAAAAGTGTCCCAATGGGAAGAGGACATGAAAGCAGAGAAGAGAGCAGGCTGTACTGCTGTTACACTCTCTCTTCCCCCCATGGTTCACATGAAGTATCATTGATGGAATGGAGGAACAGACCTGAAGCTATAGTGAGTGTACAGACATGTGCTTGCAATGACAAGAGTAACAACTTTTTTTGCAGCACACTGCAGCAACTGAACCATCTTTAGCTAATGGTAAATAAGGCAACTGAATCATGCAGCATTAGCAAGGAAATTAAACCTTCTCATCACCTCTTGAATAGTTGAAATGTACAAAGATGCAATTTTTTCTAAGTTATCACAGGATCCTTCATGGCCCCATTATCATGTTCCACTCTAAGAAGGGGGAGAAAAAAACCAAAAACAAACATACATTAGGCATGTAAAATGGACCTGATAAAGATATCTAAAAAGTAATTAAAGTTAGTTGCTAACGTTCATGAAGCATCTGGTAATAAAGCGACAGTTCTCACAGTAAACCAGAACTACATAATCGACCTAGGGATATAAATGAATCCAAGTGACACCACTAGAAAATTAGAGCGTTCAAACCAGTCAAGAATGCCGCGTTAACTAAAATTGAAAAGTAAACAGTTATCGTTTACATAGTGGATTGATAGCCAACATTGGTAGTGTAGGCCTTAGGCTGTTAACTAAATTTGTTATGCTTTATCGTATAGCCTAGCATGCAACTGTCCGGCCTGTAAGCCAGTTTGTTGAATTAGCGAACTCAAGATTCACCTGCAACTTTGTTTGGCTAACACATTAGCTAGAATCGTACAACCCTGCCTTTAACACAACAGAAACGATGCTATCCGAAGAGGCATCTAGCCGGCTCGCATAAGTTGCAGGTTAAATTATAATGTCTTTAATTAGCGTCACAGCTTACTTTAGCCTATATGCTAGTCGAGATGTGACTAACTTAGTACATAACATCGACATCACTAGAAAGCAACAGCTCAATATTAACGTTAGCGTAGCATCAGCTGAAGTGTCAACACTAATCTCCAAACCATCATCAATATGATCGCTTCACGATGTCACTTCACCGGACTTGTGGTCCTTTACAATTTTAGCTAGTGTGCCCAAGAATAATCATTTGAAAATGAGACTAATTCGATTCTGCGAGTCTGTAGATGATATGTGCAATACGTATTAAGCTAACATTAATGTTCTCACTAGCGAGATTAATGTTAACTTCACTTTAGCCTTAACGTTAGACCGCAAATGCAGCTAACACTGATCAGCTATCTTAGCACAAAACGTGTTAACAATAAATCTGTTCACGTATTACCAAGCTGACTTGAATTAGTTAGCTACGTTACTCATTTTTGCAACACAAACTAGCTGAGGATACCTCAAGTTAAATTGGTAATGTGATGTTTAGACCCCGCATTACCCGGTGTAAAACAAAGGGCCTGCATTGATCCTATGACAGGATGCTAACTAACCAAGCTAACGTAAACCTTCACGTTTTGGTACAATCTGCTGGTGGGAAAACAACAGCGGCTAACTAACGTTAGCAGCTAGCCAAAGCTAATCTCTGCACTGACTGCTCACAAAAGTTTAAAAAGACATGGTGGCGGCGTACCTTTCAATTTCATACTTCCATATATATCGGACAACGCATATAGCTTTGTGTCACAGTCGCTCCTTTCACCCTCCGTTACTTTACACTCTTTTTCACCCAGTCTCTTCACAATGTTTCTTTGTCTAATTTATATCTGTGCTAGCTTACATCTGTCTAGCTGGCTGGTAGCTTACAGGCTAGGAAGATTATATACTGCGCATGCGCAAAATTTGTATAACATCCTGCTTCATCTATTTTATCCTTATAATACATCCATGATTTTATCCCCTGATCCAGACAATAAACAACTATAATAAATAAAAACGAAATAATAATAATAATAATAATAACAATAATAATAATAATAATAATAATAATAAAAAGATTCAAGTGCTATACTGGTATTTTTTGTTATTGTACTCCAATACATTTGTCTGATAGCTGTACATACCCTGGAGACTCCAGATAATTCAGGCAAGATGCGAAATAAAATTAAACATGGCACATTGCTATTTCAAAAAACCGTGGGCACAACCAGGCAAAAGTACTCAGGTGCAAACAATACCTCACTGCATTGCTATTTTAAGACACCAACATATCAAATAATTTTTATTAGTTTCACATAAAATACTAGTGTGTTTAAGTACAGTTTACTGCTTACATCTACACTTTTACAAAAAAAGCGAGACTTTGAACTATTGTTATATTTCGGTTTTGAAGGAAAACTTTTTCCATTAGGCACTCGGCCAGACCAAGTGTATGTGGGATGTCATGTCCCCTCTTTCCTCCTCTGTATATAAATGATAATGACGAGGTTGGGTTTACTAAAATTGTTAGCATTTCAGTTTTGAGCCTTAAATAAGGATATTTTGGGAAGTGGTGTCTTTTTGGCAGGTTGTCCCTTCCTTAAAGAGATATTCTAGGAATAAGGGTTGCTTTTGGGGTTAAGTATTTCGGTTAAAGGTTACAGTTTTTTGGAAAGGGTTGATATAGACATGGTCTAAGAGTTTAAATAAATGTAGTCATTCACATGTCATGTCACACAGGGGTCCTCATATGGGAAGAAATGCAAACAATCTGTGTGTGTGTGTGTGTGTGTGTGTGTGTGTGTGTGTGTGTGTGTGTGTGTGTGTGTGTGTGTGTGTGTGTGTGTGTGTGTGTGTGGGAGGTGAGGGTGTTCATCATCTGCCTATATGTGTATAATAGTATCGTCATAGAAGACACAGACAAAAATTAAAATTAAATAAAAGAGCCTTATATAATTATAAAATGTAGCTTGTATAGATGAAACCCTCAACTGCCAACTGTAGCTCATTCTCACTCTGCCTTCACACTGTCTCTTCTGTCTGCTTCTGATGTTTCTTGTCTAGCAAACACAAAGCAGCTTGGGTTAAGCCATTCTATGAAACAATAGTCTATAATGGCTCCCTGTAGGCCTGTGATAACTAATTTACTTTCAGATGGATGGACACTGTTCTGCACAATGAGCGATAAATGGCTCCTCTGCACCAATCAGTCTACATTCATGGACAAAGTACGGTACAGTTTGTGCGCTGTTCAGTGACGACAAACACCAAAACCTATGTAAGCCGGGTTTGCGTTTGGTCAAATAAATTATAAACACAGCAGCAAAATGTCACAGCCCACATCAAATGTCTTTGATATGATGATACTCTGTCCCATCTTGAAGTAAAAGAGATGGGAGATCACAGTTGAAGAGATACAGGCATTCTTATCAGGAATTTAAATCTGTTTAATTTAAGGGCAGGGAAAAAGGCTGTACTGAATGTGTCCACAGACAATATAGTCCAACAATTCAAGAATAGGAAGACGCAGAAATAATCATTAGATGCATTTATCTACTATTCTTTTAAAAGCGCTGACATTGAATTAGTGTGGAGCACAGTGTGACCTAAATAAGCTTTTTTAAATTTCATATCAGTTTGATTGTCACATTTCTATTCTTGGTGCATGTTTGGCTTCAGAATGAATGACACTAAATACCTGTTTTGTGTCTTTTCCCTATTTGATATGTTCTTCAAGTATGAATAGCCCTCTGTATGAATATCTCCTTAAACAATGGCTGTGACAGTCCCCTACCTCCAATTTACAATACTGTTCTAATTATCAGGGTCTCAAAATGCTACTGATATTATTTCTGACAAGTATTCAATGCCTTCAGTGATAAAGACTGATACAGACAGAACTTATGAGCAGGGGAAAAAAAGGCTGCAGTGACACAACGAGCCCCAGTGGCCTTATCAGAACACAATCATACAGATGTTGAGAAAAATTGAGTCTGACATTAGTAGCATACTTTTTTCTAGTGTCTTGGGAATAAAGTCATAATACTGAACAAAGGAGATGGTAGAAAAGTCCAATGATTCCAATTTTATCTAATTTAAATAATAAATCTAAGCAATAAGATATATGGTAATACCCAAATGTTGAGTAGACGGATATGGAAAATTGCTCTTAGTTGATCAGAAGTCCTAAAGAAAGTTCTTTATTCACCAAGTTTCCTATAAAAAAACATAAAAGATGAATACTTCTTTTCTTCTGAGGCAGTAAATGAGTATTTTGTGATGACATTGGAGTTTTTGTTGCCTTATCTACATCTACAGTCAGCTTCCAAGACTGCTTTCAACCGCCTCTAAAGAGATACAGATGAATCTATTATAACTAACACATTATGCAAAACACAACATGAATACATTGCATTCTCGTCTGTTGAGTCTACTGTCATTAGAGAAATGTATCCCTCTGTGATTGATCGACTGGTGATTTTTATTTTGATATTATTTTGAAATCTTATTGTTGTCTATATGTTTTATCTGTGGAAATTATAAAGAATACAACAAAATAAGTCCTGAAACACATGCAACATGCACTGCAAGTATAGCTTTAACATGTTTTAGCAATGGATTTTTTCATTTGAATATGGCCCTTAAACATGATTAATCTAATCCCAACGACATGAAATACCAATAATTCTGTCATTAGCATTGTCTACTGTATCACCTTGAATCCCCTTGCCAA
This sequence comes from Perca flavescens, assembly GCF_004354835.1. Taxonomy (NCBI): domain Eukaryota; kingdom Metazoa; phylum Chordata; class Actinopteri; order Perciformes; family Percidae; genus Perca; species Perca flavescens. Next base: position 26,807,818 of record NC_041341.1, on the reverse strand, counting down.
ACTGATCACACTGGTGTACAGAGAATGTATGGTATGGGATATTTCATGAAAAATATGCAAAGTTGAAATTACTCTTTCCTTTCACTAAGAAGATCTTTTTTTTTTTAATCTCTGTGACATCCAAAGTGTCCTCTACCTCATTTCAGTGTGCATCAGAATTTTGTGTAATTGACACACCTGTTTTGAAATATGCACACCTCATTTTTTGCTTGTATTAAAGTGATGGTTCGGAGTAATTTCACCCTAGGGTCCTTTTGCACCATGACCTCGAGCCAAACACCACCCGTGAAGCTTTTTTCACCTGGGTCTAACATTGGGAGAGTTAGCGTAGAGTAGCGTTATCAGCTGAATAGCTTAGCGCAGGGGCTAATGGACCCACGTTTGTATCTGGTAAATGACCCCACTAATAATGCCCGAAATGATACCAAACGTCTACAGTAGTACATACAGTATAGGTTATGTACTCATAAAACGATGGATTGGAAAGTTTGTAAGTACACCAGAAGTTTATGAACACTTGCCTGTTGGCTTCTGCTCTCTGTTGTTGTTGCTGCTGCCGGCAGTAAGACGAGTGCTTAGGGACGTCTACAAATTACTAGACCGAAAAGAGATGCAACAAAAATATTTTTTAATTTTTAATTTTTAAAGTAAGTGCTGTTGTATAACTAGCAGGAGACAAGTAATAACTGAGATACGTTTGGAGACATTACCTTATTTAATCATTAAATTAATCAATATTTTTGTTGTATCTCTTTTCGGTGTAGTAATTTGTAGACGGCCCTAAGCCCTCGTCTAACTGCAGGTAGCAGCAGCAGCAGCTGCAGAAACAGAGAGCAGAAGAGAGCAGGCAAGTGTTCATATACTTCTGGTGTACTTACAAACTTTACAATCCATCGTTTTATGAGTGCATAACCTATTTGTACTAGTGTAGAAGTTTGGTATCATTTCGGGCATTATTAGTGGGGTCATTTACGAGATACAAACGTGGGTCCATTAGCCCCTGCGCTAATGAGCTATTCAGCTGATAACGCTACTCTATGCTAACTCTCCCAATGTTAGACCCAGGTGAAAAAAGCTTCTGGGGGGGTGTTTGGCTCGAGGTCATGGTGCAAAGGACCCTAGGGTGAAATTACTCCGAACCATCACTTTAATGACACTGAAATACATGTGGCATTATTATCATTATGATTTGGTTTCATAAATTGCTAGAAGAAGTTGCTGTAAGGTTTACTGTAGCATGGTAATTTAAGAGATGCCAGTTCTGTCATGATTTTAGCTACATCTTTAGTGCACATTGGTGTGGTGTTTTTGCACTGTGAATTCCCGATCAGTGTTTGCTGGAATTTATTTTGTCTGTTCCGAAATTATGTGTATTGCTGTTCATTCATATACTCAGTTTTCCTTTTATGTATCACTTTAAAAAAACAAACATTTGGCCAACATCACGTTGCCTCAGGGAAGCTCAGTCTCTACTATCATCTTCATGAAACACAGAATCTTTTTAATGCACAACAAAGTAGAGCAGCAGTGGCACTCCAAGTCAAGCAGCACGTCTGTGTCTTACAGTATACTGTCAATTTTACACATGGGCTGCCAGTCAAGAGCAGAAGTGTTCATAATCCATGGACATATTTCTGAATAACTTCACATATAATGAGTTTGATCCAGTGTAATCCATTTCCCTGCACCATGCATACAGCTCTTCTAATCACAGTAACACACTTTGTTGGATGTGTAGTACAACTTGACACTGATAGTTTAGACATTGAGGTTTCACCTTTTTTATAATCCAGCCTTTCAGACACAAAATGTAAAGTTTATAAATAAATGCAGAATTCCAGTGTCTGACAGGTCACTTCTATTCAGTAAACATGAGAAATCAATTCCTTCTTATTGCATGTCATCGATGAAGGTCTGTGTTTAAACTTGATTAAGGTCATTGCATAACTGAAATTCACAATATCACTCTCAGTGCCCATATTTGAAATGTGCAGCTCCATTGAGCCTGGTCACTGGACCGGGACTCCTAAGATGTAATCAGTAAAAAAAAAGCTTTGAAAAGCTCTTATGACCCAGACCCTCCCTCTAATGAAAAGATATGTGGCCTCCTTCAGTGAGTTGGATAGAAATTCTACCTGAGCTGTTTAGCAGACAGTCATACAGGTAGTCGTCGTTCCTATGTGACTATGTATTATCCTTTGTGAAATAAAACAAGTGAAAGGCCTAACAAATCCCCTTTTAGCATGTAAAATTACATTGTCTGTCTGCATGCTCATTCACAACCGTGAGAGAGATTCTCAACCTGTTCAGAAATGTGACAATTCATTTGTTTGCAAGATTTGTGACATACCAAATATTTCAAGGGTTACAGTATAACACCACAGTTTAACACCAGAGTTTAACACCAGAGTTGGCAGAGAATAAAGTGTGAGTGGAGTCCAGGAGGAGTAATGAGATTAAATTACACTTTTTTCCCATTTCTTAATTAAGTACTTTCCATGTTTTCCTTCTCAACAATCTTCTAGTCTTTTCAGGATTTTGACAGGGCTGATTATGTGGCATCAAGCAGATGCTCTCTTGCCAAGATGTCCATTGACAATTATTGCCATTCTTCATAGCTCATTTCCCATGGAGCAGTGATAGAAATTGCTCCATGTTATTAATAGTACCGCTTGGTATGGAAATGAGACACAAATTTAATCAAAAAGTGCAGTTTTTGTTCTGGTTTGATTATGAAATGAACCATGACATTCTTAGAAAAAAATGTATTATAGTCATTTGTTTTACGTTGAACACATTTCAACCACACACTTTTATATTTTACTTGATTAAAGATAACAAATAATTAAGTGATCATTTGCCCATGATTCTTTGTGCATTTAACAAGCTCATCTTGTATTGAACCAGTTGCACGTCTGTGTGCTTGTTTGTGTTTCAGTGTAGCTTCAACAGCAAAATACAATTACATTTTATTAGTCATATTTATATGGGACGGTTATTGAAATTGTGTGAACAGAACAGCTCAGTTGTGCTTTAGCTCCAAATGAAATCACAAAAAAGCAGTTTGACTATTAAACTACCTTTTTGCAAGATGTACAGTGAAATTTGTGTACTTTTTAGTAAGTGTTTCTTGCAAAAGATAATTACAAGTACTATAAATGCTCAATGTAAGTGCCAATATTAAATCTAAATATTGAAGTTTGAAATCAAAATGTGCTAAACTCAATCAAGACTATACATTTTATAAATATAGCCTACAATCTGATGAAAAAAAAGTTGCATCTATGTGGATGAAAAGAGAGAGCAATTGTGTATTCAATGCACACTAAGCTCACAACCCTGAGTCCCGAACATTAAGCATCAGACACACTTACAAATACAACATTTATAATTTCTTTCAAAATATGCATGTGCTTCTACAGTGCACATCATTCAGTATTAGGACAATGACACATGTTTAGTTGTGTTGGCTCACCAGTGACAATGACAATGACAATGACATAATAAAATGCCAAATCACAGACTCAATTTGAGGCTATTTACAACCACATTAGATTAACAGTGTAGTAACTGTATCCCCTTGTGTCCCCCTAATTATAAGTGACTAAAATTTAAAAGACCAATGAACATGATCTTAATATAAACATTTTGTTGCAAATTGCATTTGCTTGTTAATGAGTGAACAGACTAGACAGCAGACAGTTAGTACTGCAGCAATCTTCACCTGTTGCTTGTTTGTATTAGAGGCTTTTACCTTCAGTCTGGTCTTCAGCAAACAACCTGCTCAGTTGGGTTGAGGCAGGTGACAGACTTGCCCAGAACATTTTACTTTTGGGGCCATAAAAACTCCTTGGTTACCTTGTGTGTGTATCATCACCGTCTTAAAAATGTAATTAGTCTAATACTGTTCCCCCATTACAGATGAGACCACAAAGTACTATGTTATTACTCTAAATTATCCATCGATGGTGTGTTTCATTTGAGCACAAATAGGTTGGAAGCTTGAGCTTAGAGCATTGTTTTAATCACCTGAAAAATTGTAAACAATTTTAATATAAGTAAACGTTATTATGAAATTATTTATTGTGTGCATGTGTGCTGCTACTTCAAGGACTTAGTTGATCAACCAAAGAGCTGTCCATTACATATGTGCCTATTTCAAATCATTTAGATGTAACAATTAGATTTAGCATTTACATTACATCTTATTATAGTGAATTCTTTTTGGAAGACATGCTTGATTTAAAAAAAAAAAAAAGATCACAAATATGATGTTGGTTTGTAAAATCATGTGAAAAATCCGCACTGCTTTCTTTAAATATTTGCAGCTACAGTAACCATGGCAAAATGAGGATATTAAATCTGAGTATGCAGTGCTATACAGTCAGCGTGTCATATTTGAAAACAACATGCCGTCTGTCTGTCGGAAGTGAGGATGATTGGGTGCGAGAGTTGAGGGAGAAATAAAGCATGATGACTTGATGACGAGGCGTCTCATTTCTCAAGCAGGGAGCTGATGATAACCTGTCGTTCTTCTGGTCTGCTACACTTGCACACTAACTGGCTGCTGGGACCGGTTTCTTCCTGACAAGCTCCTGTCTTCTCTGCCCTTTCATCTCCTCACTTCACAAAAGAGAGTTTAGAAGTCTTTTTATCTATGCCTGGGGATACAGTTCCTTGTCTGCTGCAGGAGAGGAATTCAACCAATTAAGCATGTGGTACTATGCTTATGAATCACAGGAAGGGCTCTAAATGTTTTTCCGTGTGTCACTCTGCATAAATTGGCAAACCTTCTTTGACTCATCGACAAACTTAAATAGTATAAGTGAACACCACCTGTTGTTTTAATGGGTGTAAATGTGAATCTTGTTATAGTCTGTAGTGTCTAACAGGAGAGCTCACTCATTACTGCTTAGTAGATAATTTATTTATTCTTTATTGGTAGCTACCTGTTAAAATTTAATTTTCACACCAGCATGTCATTTTTGAAAACAGAAGAAATCTAAAAGCTGTCCAGTAAGAAGTTGCCTGACTTTGTTAATCAGGCTGACATGTGCTGACAAATCTTTAAAAATCTTTACTAACAGGAACATCATGGTGGCCCAGCCTTCTATAGGATACATGTTTAACCTCACGTCCTCACTTTTAGCCATCTCTCTCACTTTGTATTTTCCTGCTACTCTCCAATAATAACTATCTAATGAAGGTGAAATGCCATTTAAACAAATAACCTTGCTTTGATTAACATTTTAAAGCTTACAATATTCCTCTACGGGATGTTACTTTAAATGCTCTGAACTCCCTCTAGCCCACTCTCCCTCTTGTATTCCCTCCTTGTATATTGTATTTGCAAAGCACATAGCCGTGCTCGAAGAGATAGCCAGCATGGATGCATTACTGAGAGACTGTTGGTGAGCAATTGCTGATCTTGGGGAGTGATAAAGAGAGCCAGGCTGTCTGGAACCTGAAAAAAGAGGCTGGAGAGAGCCATGGAGCATATAGACCAGGAAGGTCACCAGCTGCCAGAGAAGGGCCAGACCATCTCCAGAACGCCCTCAGCTTCAACTCTATTTACTGACACTTGCGACATTGGAAACCTGCAGTCTAGGACAATATCAAGAGAAAGTAGAAAGTATGTTTGGGACAAAGAAAACTGCAGGCTGACACAAATGAACACTTTCGCACGGACCGCAAAAACAGAATCTACATAAACACAAGACTGATTTAACATCACGCCACAGTGATCTTGGCCTTTATACATGCAACGCTGAAAGTGGATTGATTAAAAGATATGCAAACGCGATAATCCGCTGGACATCCTCACTATCGCTACCTTTGCATATGGTCATTTTAAGGAGGCGCTTATCTCTGCCACCAGAATTTACCACGCTAATAGATTTATTTCCTCACAACCCTGGACAATCAGTTTCCTTACATTTGCATTTGTAAGCACACTTAAACATTTATTTTACTGAAATATGCTTAGGGTGTTGTTTGTGCAAATTTTTGTCAGAAGCACACAGTGTGTTTCACAAATCATTATTTTCAAAAGGATTTTAAATTCAGTTTTCTGTCATCTCATTTCCTTGTGACTTGACAGACAATTGGATGTGGTTTTGGATCTATTTTCTTGTTCTAGCTACCAGATTTTCAGCAGTGTTTAGTCATTTATTTATCTGCAGGCTTCCCCCAATCACATTTCTAGGCAGGTGCATGGCTGCCCTCCACAAATTACATCCAGGATAATTTCATATTGATTAATGCAGATGCGTTCCTCTTGGCTCTCGTACCCTACCTGCAGTCTATTTGGTATAAATTACTGAAGCCATTTTGCTGCACAAAGCCAGCCCTCTCCAATAAGGTGCTGGCTCATGTGTCGATTGGGGCCCCCAAACTACCCCTCTGCCTGCAGGAACCACTAAAGCTTTTAATTGCCTTCTGTGCAAATGGTCCTTATGCACTTGATAAAGTATCTGGAAAGTCAGGCACGGGTTGGTCGAGGCGCAGGGGAGTCTGTGCACTTGCAGTATATGTGAACGAAATAGAAAGTGTGGGTGAGAGATAAAGATAGATAGATAGATAGAGAGAGAGAGAGAGAGAGAGAGAGAGAGAGAGAGAGAGAGAGAGAGAGAGAGAGAGAGAGAGAGAGAGAGAGAGAGAGAGAGAGAGAGAGAGAGAGAGAGAGAGAGAGAGAGAGAGAGAGATAGAGAGAGAGAGAACGATATGTGTATTTTGATAGTGAGACTTAGTGGAGGCTGGTTGGTGAATCCTATCCATGATATTACAACCTTTATGAGTATGGTGTTAAAGTTACCCTTTATGAGCTCCGTTACCACTCAGCAAAATACTTGAATAGCCCAGCTAGTGGCCCACAGGATTATTTCCTTCTGTGTACATTCGCTACAGTAGAGTGGCTGATAACCCTGGGTAAAGCGATAAACAATCAAAGTGCGGCTTCAGTGGAAATGATTGCATTCTGTACCCTGCCCCAGAGATGGGGGCCATTATTAACGTGGGTCCTGTCCTGACAATGCTATTTTCTGGAAGGTAATTGCAGATTCAGATCTCTGAGAGGGCCTGACTGAGAGTAAATGCCACCTCTTTAATTATGGTCTCCTCCACGTCTCCTCTATTGAGCCGCGGAGATGTCTATCGCTCCACGGGATCCTGGGGAAAATGACTCTAATGGGAAATGACCAGTGTCTGGGAAGCCGGCTCAGATTAGAAGCGACGTTTCTAATTGATGTCTAAAGAAATCCCTGGCCGGATGACTGGGAAAAGTCACTTTGGAGCAAATGTAATTGGAGTGATTGGAGTTCTAAAAAGAATCATGGGATAATCTCTCCTTATTTAAGCTTGTGCTTACGCAGACAACAAGCTCAACAAGCCGCAGTACAGCAGCATGAACTATTGTAGAAATTTGCACAAGTCAGAGTTGGACACCCTTTGCTTCATAGGGTCAAGGGGACATTCAAGATTTTACAGGTGACACGCTATATCAGGACACATAAAGGTGGACCATCTGAGACACAAGAAATCAAACATGTTTTCTAAATCTATAGTGTTTAAGGGAGTTTACAGATACAAAGATAGTGTACTAAGCTGTAATAAAACATGTTTCTTCATCGTCTGCCTCTCTGAGTGACAGTGAGGGCTTTTCCTGTGGTTCTCTGGAAAAACACATTATAAGAGGCAAAGATGGCAATCTCTCCTCAGTCACAGTAGATCAGAATGACCACAAGACATTAAATCTAACGTAATCGGCTGAGTTTTATTTATTTACACTTAATTAAATATCCTGTCGTGTAAGGTGACATCCTTCATGCAATGTTTTCGTACCAAAGCTCTAAGGTACGACCATGGCATCCACACCATTTCAGACTTTAGCTATTATAATTTATTCTACAAGCTCTTGTAAGACATGTCAAATGTGTTAGTTTGAAAAAGACTTTAACCTATTTCTTGATTTGTAATTTATTTGTGAACATCAAAGACTGACACCATGTCATTACTTTAAGATTCAACTTTAGAGGATTTTACATTTACTGGATGCAGTATTACAGTAAGGACCAATACATTACAAGTTGGTTGTCAAACTGGACAATTCTAATTCAAAATGCTAAAGGAGCATAACAAACTTGCAATACTGTGTATTTATCATCAAGTAAAATCAGTACTGGGGAACAATCATTATTTCAAAAAATGAAAATATGTATTTCTTTATGATGCCTTTGATTACTTATTGACAATGTTTAAACTAATTTATGATTTCAAAGTGAATTTGTATTTCCATTATTTTAATGTGTTGGACATGTATTCACATCTGCAGTAACACCTTGTGCATTGACTGTCACCAGACCTTTAAGACTGTCCGCAGCCTGCTGTTTTGTGGATGTTCACCAGCTCTTGAATCCATCACTGCTTTCTGTCAGTGGTAACAAATTTGCTGCTCTTTTCCGACTATCCGGTCATTAGTTGACATTCTGGTGCAGGGCAAAAGGATCTCTAAGGTTCTCCAACTGCTGCGAAATGTTGAAATGACAAAATAATAACAACATCTGTCTTGTGTCCAGCGGTATTGACATAACATTACAGGTACCAAATTGTTTGTGTTGTGAAGTGTGTCTCGAAGATACCTCGAGCTTATGACTCTTAAAGCTCCAGACTCCGTCAGGGTTTCCAAGAGTTGTTGGCTGATGGTTAGCTGGCAAACAAATATGTAATGGCGTACAGTGGACATGTGCAGACAACAGCAAATTTTATTTATATTTTAGAACATACTGCATTTCTGGAACAACTGCATCATAAGACCAATGCTGTCTTCAACCAATTCATGATGAAAACAATAGCTAGCTAGCTGTAGCTGATACAATTTAAGATAAAAAGAAGTTGTCCTTAGCCGATAAAATTGATGATCACCAGCTAGAATTGATAGCCTGCTTTTGTCTACGTTTGCCTGAAATCAAGGAGCCATTGTTCAAAACATTACTTACAATTAGAAATGTTTCTACACCTGTCAAGTTTTGGGGCTTTGGGTCAATTGTCACAATACAAAAGCAGGAAAAAAAGCATTTAAATGCTACACAAAATACTGTATCAAAATATGCTCCCCAATATTTTGACCGCTTTAGGCCTCTTAAATCTATTCAATGAAGCAAAAGCAAAAACAAAATCCCTATTTGGTTGACAACCCATTGAAAAATGGGCAGCAAGTATGGATGCTTTATATATAGACTCAATATCATCGCGATATCACGTTGTGCAATATTATATCGAAGTGTCGCGATAAGTATGCAATCCCATCCGTTGGCTGTGTGGCTTAGTTGTGTTTGATTTAGAGGTTGCTTGAAACGCTATAATGATCATGTTTCATTGGCCAGTTACCGACGCCACTTGCACATGTTAGTGCACGTCAGTGCACAGGTCCACTACATGACAAACGCTATGGAGCGTACCATGTAACGTGTGTGCATATTTCAACAGAGTGACAGTGCAAGTGAAGAAATAGAGACAAAAAAACGGAACAAAGAGAAGAGAAAGAAAAGAAAGGACCTAAAGAGAGAAAGCAAGGGAGTCAGTGGAGCAAAAGTACAAGAACACAAAAGTAAAAAAATTTGTGTTGCTTAGGGAGAAGACGAAATAACATAGATTGAAGAGGAAACTTTAGTGGCAAAAGTTATGCCTCCTCTGTAGCTTGGAAATAATTTGGCTTTAAGCCAACAGATGTTCCACAGACACTATTCAAAACGTGTCGAATGGTGGTAAACCGGGCAAGAGGCAATACAACAAACCTATTTTCACATCTTAAAAACCACCACAAGCCACTTTAAAATGAGTGCATGATACTATCCCAAAAAAAGTTAATACGCCAGAGCTAGCCAAACAAGCCTTGCTAGTGAGTGTTTTTGCTAGTGGCACAAAGTACGACAAGAACTCGAAGAGGCATACCGAAATCACCAATGCTATAACGTACTATTTGGCGAAAAGATATGATGCCCATCCACACTTCAAGACGCTTCTGAATGAACTAGACAAACGGTACCAAATCCCATCCCGCATATATTTCTCATAGGTAACTATCCTGCAACTTTATAAAAGGCGGTGAAGGCAGAGTTTGGAGTCAGAAAGATTGAATATTTTTCATCCACGACCGACCCGTGGTCCAGTCGCACGGAGCCGTACATAAGTCTCTATATTGTTATTTGATGTATTTTCCCATAACGCAATATTCATAATCAATATCGCAATATTACATTTTGTCAATATTGTGCAACCCTGGTGGCGAGAAGAAATTACTTTTGTTTAAGGGGTCACAAGCTAAAAAAGGTTGGGGTGGAATCTATATAGGATGTGCTAGTATAGGTGCTGTTCCTTTAGCATTGAGCACCTGGATTGGTAAACATGAGTGAGATGTTTTGCAGTTTACTGACGTCACCTGGATTTCTAAAATCCAAGGTTTAAAGATTTTGAAAGTTAGCCCTCACTGCCATTTGTAGATGTGAATTTACAAAGTTGCTGAGTGTAGCTTTAGTCGATGGAAAGTGCCCCTCAGTGCAAAGGCTTCATTCACTCCCAAAACTGAAAAATGTGAACTCCCTCTCATATATGTATTTTGAAATTGTTCTCATTTCAACCTGCGCTCAAAGGTCAACATTCACATCTTATTCAATGAGTATTTACTGACCTTGTCACCTACTTTGTGTTGTGTGTGGACAAATGAATTAAGATTCAACAGCCTCGGTAATGGAAAAGTGTTTTAATTTCCCCCTGACATTAAGGTGTTGTGCCTCATAGGCATTTGGTGGCACATTACTCGGCGCCTGCTCTCTGGCTGTGCCATTGCCCCTCATGTTCCACTTAAACACTTCAATCACAGCAAAAGATCAAAGGAGCTGTTAAACTAATCAAGTGGAGACACAAGAGATGAAACTCCCCCTGTATTCAGTGTTTTTTTCCTATTAGCTCTCTCTCTCTCTCTCTCTCTCTCTCTCTCTCTCTCTTTCCCTCCTGCTCCCCTTCTATAACCCTATTAACGAACACTGTAAATCCAAGTAGGAGGTTTGCTTAATTGTCTGCAACATATTTAGAGCAAACAATCATCCTAAACAAATGGCCGTGTATTCGCTATGAGCTGCATTATTGAACAAGGAGCGAGAATCATCTTGGGAATGTTCTACCCCTGCAGTGCTTAACGATAGGGAACAACAATTTTACCATCATCCTCTGCACTAGGTTCATAGTACCGTGTATTATCTGCATAGTATTACATAGAATGTACTTTTAGCTATCATTGGTGACAGCTTCATTAAAACAGGATTTAGTTCTGCAACAAACAGTAGTTAAATTCACAGTTGCATTAGTTCAAAGAATGCATGTACTTTCAAGTATTATTAAATTCTAATGACACAAGTAAAGCCATAGGCAATAATGGGCTAACTGAAATGAACATATCTGACAGTAATATATTCATAGAATTCTGATCTATATCTCCTTGCAGACAGAAAGCTTAAGAAGTAGCATGGTAAATATTCCCTCTAAAATAACCTACTGTAAAACAGACGAGACCCAAAAAGAATTTGAAGCTGTGTGGTCTCATAATAAAATGCTTTGAGGTTGAAGGACAGTCTATAGCAGTCCTTAAGAGTCCATACTCCAGCTTAATAACACCCTGACACAGACCCTCTGCCACTTTTCACTAGCTTTCAAAAGGCTGCCATATTGGATAATAACTTGTTATCAAGCAGCTGAACAAGAGGTATATTTTGTAGAAAAAGGTCAGGGGGTGAGCTCCCTTTGATTTTCTTCCTGAAGAAAACAATCTCGGAGCTCTAACACATCTCATTTTGCTGTTAATTCAAAAAAAAAAAAAAAAAAATGTAATAGAGGTTTTAAGACATGCTGAATTTCTAAAAACCATGAAAAGAACAAAACATTTGCAACAATTATACGAAGTAGATTCAGGGTTCAGTAATTTTCATGAACTGTTATGCTGTAGTTTCTGCACTCTCAGGAGGACACGATGACATCTTTGAACATTCAGAGTTTCATCAAGCCCAGATTTATCATTTGTTTCAAGTGTGACCTATATGTTGTGCCAATGTTAGAATTCATTTAGGTCTCATGCAGAAATGTAATGTACTGGAAAAAGGGTTAATTTGACAGGTCTTTACATTCCAATCACTAATTAAGTGCTTTCATTTAGGAGCCTAAATAAAGCAAACAATCAGTGAATATACTATTGCAGAAAGAAACATCTGCAGCTGCAACTGAAATGAAGCAATTAATGGTGAAAGACAGAAACTCATTAATTTAATGGGGAAATTACAAAATAGAGTAGTGCCTAGGGTGTTTTTTTTATGTCGTTGTCCGTTTATTTGTTTTTACTGATGATAAATGTGGCTGCATTAATAACATGACCATATTATAAGTTCCTTAACTCTGTAATCATAATTACAACATTTGTTCTATTATTGAATGGTGTCTGGATGAGATTAATTTATTCATGAAACATTTTAAACAATTAACTAAATATTACATTTCTAGCTTTCAGGAACGGGCTTTCAGGACCCTTTATTTCATCCTGAGATAGAGAAGACTGAGAACAACAATTAAAAGCAAAAAAAAAAGTACATAGCAGATGGAGAAGTTTCGATCTGATTACAGAGGAGGGAAAGTAGCTCCTGACAAGCCACATAAACTCTTTGGAGCTCTGCTTGTAGTCTCCTTCTACCAGTCCTTTCACAAGGAAGTTAATGATGCTGGCAAGAAGATGAATCACCTCAGACAGCACACAGAGCAGCTCTGACAAGTGAGCACCGGCGAGTCTGACACCTGCAAGTACCAGAAGAAAGACTAATAGTCATGTCAGCTGCTACCTGTAGGAGTTGAGCTATGTCTGTCTGTGCTGAAAGAAACTCTCCCTCTGATTGTAGGTGAAAAGCAGCCTGAGGGATATGGCTGGCTGGACTTTAACAAAACATTAAGTCATGTAGGCCAATGAGAAAAAATGTTGGGTGACTTTATAATAGATTTCTAAACTTGTTTTAGGGGAAGTATTTGTGTCATGTATGCTCAGAGGGGCGATTTTTTTTTAAATTATTATTATTACTTATCAGCATTATAACACAACATTTGGCAGCAATATAGATGACAATACATCTTGAAACTGAGACCCGGCTCTGTAAATTCACCATATGTGCACTACTTAAATGCTATGGAATCTTAGGTTCTAATGTTTTAGTCAGTGTAAGCATCACACAGATTCAGTGATGTGTTGACAGCAGTGGTGGAATATAACAAAGTACCTTTACTCAAGTGCTGTACTTCAGTACAAATTTGAGGTACTTGAATCTTTTCTTTTTATACTACTTTCTACTTCTACTCCACTACATTTCAGAGAGAAATATTGTATGTTTTACTCCACTACATTATTGTGACAGCTTTAGTTATTAGTTACTTTACAAATTAAGATTTGTGCACATAAAACCCATGTAGTTTATAAAATACAATGTTTTATTAGAAATTAAACTACCTAACAATATAACGGCCTACAAGTCCAGCTGAAATGATTAGCCGATCAAAGACAGAACTCTTTTGATCGTTTCCAGTTTCTAAAATGTGAGGATTTTTCTGCATTTTTTTAATACTTATAGTACATTTTCCTAATGATACTTACATACTTTTACTTAAGTAACATTTTCAATGCAGGACTTTTACTTGTAACAGAGTATGTTTACAGTGTGATGTTAGTACTATATTTGGATGTTAGTACTATATTTGCCTAAAGTGCGCCGCTTTGCAAGATTGTTCAATTTAAAATACTAAACTAAAACTACTTGCACATATATGAGTCAAAAGATAAACAGATAGACATTTTAATAACAGATATGACGTGGTTAAACTGTAACTGTAACAGTTTATAACAATGCAAAAAAGGTTAGTAGTGGTTTAAAAGGTCAGTGTAATAATCAATATCATGTCATCAGTATAACAATAATACATATGAAGACAGCAATTACTAAAGTTAGATAAGGTCTTCACTTGCAAGGGTCATACTGAGTAGCGACAGGTAGTCTAATCTAAAATGAGATACTAAAAAGGTTGTGAGAGGAACTATTGTTGTGGAAGCTGACCCTGCAGACTCAGAACCTCAGGATCAATAACGTGACAAGATTTGGCATGTGACTATTGTTGCTCTTAAACAGTATTCAGTCCAAATGTGATGTTGGTCTCTGAGAAAAAGTAATCAGATAAGACAAGCTGGTAAATGCATTCGCAGTTCATTTTCACTTAACTATAACAGCTGAATTTGATCAGAAAATGTAACACGGAATAATAATGCAGTCTTTAAGATCAAGAAAAGGTAAGCTACAGTATGCCGCTATATATTATGAAAATAGTGAAACATGTTTTCTTCAGTTGTGTACTATGGTTTTCAAAATTTACAGACAGACTTGGATTACTAGAGTTGTTGTAAACAGAGACTGTGAGGCTCCTTTTAGAAAAACTTCTTTTAGCCATAATGCACTATCTATTAAAGGTAGTGCCTTATGGAACACACTACCCCCAACTATAAGGGAATGTCCCACTCTGGCCACCTTTAAAAGCCAGGTAAAGGTGTGGCTCAGAGCTAACCAAACGTGCAATCACCTCTGACTGCATGCTGTACAGTATTAGCCCAGTATAGTGTCTTTGTCTTAACACTTACTAATAAATTGTCTTGATTGTTTTTCTTTTAGTCAGTTTTTCCCTGCTTTATTTAACAAATGTTATTACTGTATATATTTTGTCTTAGAACTAACCAAGCGTGGGTCACCCCTACTTGTATGCTGTACCGTATTAGCTCAGTGCAGCATATGTATGTTGTGTCTCTGTTTTAATACTTACGAATGATTTGTCAGGTGTAAATTAGCCTTAGGGCTACAATCTGGCACTTTTACGTGTACTGCTGTACATGTTCATTAAATGTGCATTGTCCTGAAATAAAAAATTTAAATAAATAAATAAAATAAAATAAATAAAAATTCATCAGCAATTGATAAATCAATGTATGCCTTGGGCTAAGATCAATCTTTTCAATATCAATGAAACTGAGGCAACTGATCCAACCTTATAAACTATCTATACTGATATAAAAATATGCAGCTCCTGGTTCAACATGAAGTAGCATGAATGACTCATTGATACTGTCAGCTTTAGCTACTTTGGTAGAATGTAATGTTTTTTTAGCATAAAAACAAAGCTGAAACCTTTGTGCAAAACTAAACTGAAACTGAAATCAGGTCATTCAACACTAACTTAAATACAAGTAAAATCTAATTATTCTCTCAGCCATACACTTACTCCCGCCGTCATAATCAGGAAACGCCATGTTTATTATAGGTTTTGGAGGATTTAATAATCCACTCAGTCCCTAACTGGTTCACGAGGACACTTATTTTGGCAAATTGACCAAATGCAGATTAAGATAGAGGGCTAGTTTCCTTGGTGATTTTCCTGCTTCAATGCATGACCTATAACCACCTATGTGACTGGACCCATGCCTCTTTCCCATTTGATCGATTTCCATGATGACTAAAGAGGCAACATTTTCTGGAGAATGTTTGTCAAATCATCTTAGTACACACAAGTGCCGTTAAACCTTATCAGCCTTCTCACCCTGCCTGTTTTTGCTCTTAGTGGTATTATCACTCACACACACAAACACACACTTGTATCTACAATTAGTAGATAAGGAAAACTGTATAGATTCAGGAGTGGCAAATTTGACTAACGTTGTATAGCAGGAGTGACTGGACACACACAATCAAATATGCTGGCTTTGTTTTCAAGCTCAAGCTTTTTTCCCCCCTACAATTAAATACAATTTAATTGACATTGAAAACAAAATCTGAGAGTGCAAAGCATTCTGCTACTATTGACATGTCTTTATGAAATAAACAACAGGATCAGTCTGTATTAGCTCATTATTGGCTCATTCAGTATTTTTATATGACTAAGCATTCTATGTTTTCTATTTCATTTTTTTATTTGAACCACATTGAACCAACAAAAGCATGAAACAGATCAAAACTACTCTGTTACAGATGCCAATTAGCGACAGTCGGCGTTAAGGGGTTAACATGAGAGGATGTCATCACAGCTAAAATCACAGCAATGTGTTAATGAGAAATTTCTGCGTGTATCATCTTTTAAAAGGGAGCCATTATCAAAAGCGGTAAAACAAATGTGACAGCGTCGAGAGCATCCTTTCTCCCTGGACCATTGTAAAGTCCCCACAGGGATGGTGTGATGAACGATTCAAGGCCAGCTCTGGCCCAGGGATGCTCCACTGAACCATGCTTTGATCTATCATCCGGCCTTCCCATATTAATGATGAGGTCACAGCGTTGAGGGTCACGGCATTGCTGATAAAAGCGCAAAGCCTGCTATTTGTTATGTGCCCAACTTGACTGATCGTAACTCTTTCGATGAAAGGGAACATGATTTCACACCCCCATGCAGTCACCAAAGATATGCCCGTGTTCCTCATAATATAATGTCGTTTGAGGATCACAGCGAATGAGCCCTATCATAGTCAATGTAGAACTAAATGAAGTGGCTGTTATCACTCATAGGACAATGATTATGGTCTTCCAGGGGCAGTTTACGACTCCAACTCTGCTGATATTACACATGTACTTACTGTATGCACTGTTCAAAGTTTGTAGGTTGTGCTGTTTGTAAGTTGTTTACTGCAGCTCAGAGCCCAGAAGGCATCTGAGAAGATGGCCAAAACAGCTTTGGAAAGCTGTTGTAAGCCGATTTCCTAATAAAGTTAATTTCAAGAAATGACTGTATATCAACATTTATGTATGTTTTACTTATATTTACACAGATTGTTCTACTTGTTACAGCTTGTAGTATCATAACGAGTTTAAAGACAAAACAGCAAAAACGTATTGTTAAAGGACATAAAGAATTCTTCTAGACCATTACAAACTTTGCAGATATATTTGTCATATCCCTGTTCCTTAGTTTCAACCTGTAACTGCTGCCTTTGCCAATGCAGTTGGTCTGTGCATGGCATTTGATGACTGTTCCCTTCAAATAAATGTGCAGTGTTTCTGACTAATGTTGCAGCAGTATGCGCACCGATGATTTGGGCTCTTTCAGTATGTCTCCCATTGCTTTAAAAAACTCATGTCAAATTGCTGTTTGCTTCTAGCTGACAAATTCGGCTAACTGTCATTCAACCTTATTTAACCTACTTAGCAGCAGCCATTGTAAATGTAAGTTACTTCAGAGTTTCACTATCCTCCTTCTATGTGTTGTATTTATTAACAAAGTTTCAGCTTCTAATTGTTCATTAATTGACTCAAATGAAAAATATAATGCTAAAAAGCAGCATACAGCAAGCATGTATGTACTATAAGAAGCTATTCACACATGACTAGAATTTCACTAGCATATTTTTGAACTGATAGTATTCAGTGTATTTGACCTACACCACATTGATATGAGAAAATGAATAGTATTTATTAGTAGTATTCAGTGTTTCTTCCAGAATGAAGTAGTCTTTTGTGGGAAATTAAAATCTGAAAGAGAGCATTTCATCTCTGGATGATGCCAACAAGAAACAGATAGTGTATGTGTACTGCTGATCAGAATCGAAAAAAACAGATGAAGGGTTTAGACAACTGGTGCAGTATTGAACAATTTTACAATGTTTGTAATCAAACAAATCTGTGTCACATCCATCATATCAGAGCCAGATGACACTGTTTTATATTTAATAAAAAGCAAGTATTGGCCATGAGTGTGTCTGTGCGTTTGTGTGTGTCTGTGCTGTGACAGCCAGCAGTGTACCTGTAGCACCTGCAGGAAAAGGCTCCCCGTGGTCGGCTCTCAGTCACTTCACTGACTGGCTCTGCTAACATATGGCCTCATTCCCAGGGATTCAGGTCTCACTTGGATTCGTAATGAGATCTGCTGATGAATCTTGACTAACTGCGGCACTTTAGATTTTCTGTAAATCAGCCTCAATTTTGGTGAAAACTGGTTTTAGTTTAGTGCTAAACTGTCCAACTAACATTTTGGTGTTGAGTAGATGAGGTTGAATGAAGATGGTCAGTGCTAACATTAAAGGTCCCATATTTTCAGAAGTGAGATTATTTTTTGATTATAAAGCAGGTCGGGGTGCTTTATAAATACTGTGAAAGTATCAAAACGCTCAATCCATAGAGAAATGCACAAGGCCTGTATTCAGAAACTGGGCCTTTAAACAAGCCGACAGGACTTGTACCGTACGGTTGTGATGTCATAATAATACTATATATAGGTAGAAAGTGCTGCTACAGTGCCATTACAGTCACTCCAGTCGTTCCCCGGCTGCAATGACGGTGCCAAGACTTACGGGCTGGCTACATTGCATGTGTAACCTATGCAGAGCGGACGTTCCAAAACTACGCTTCCACTATAATCAATGAAACTATGGCTACACCGGACACAAGAGCAGCGCATAGTGGTGCGTATGCCTGTGACTCACACAATCCTACGCCGTGTGCAGGTGTAGCCGGTTAAAAGATTCATTCCGCAGCAAATATGCGACAGTCTGCTTATGTTACGCGTTCAATGTAGCCAAAGCATCAGAGAGCACGATGCAAAAGACCCGGAAATGCTGACCAATCAAAGCAGACTGGGCTTTTTTGGAAGGGGCACTTAAAGAGACAGGTGCTAAAACTGAGCGTTTCAGAGTGTGGATACAGGTATATTCAGACAGACAGTTTGAGAAAAATGTTGTTACAATACAAGTATGAACCTGAAAATGAGCATAATATGGGACCTTAAAAAATGGATGTAAATACAGCACCAGTGCGAGCATTAAATACTGGCCTGGAGGTTACATGAACAACTCTCCAAAATCAGGGACTAAATTGCCAAAGACTGAGTTTTTTATATAATTTTATATTGTGCTATTAGAATATAGAATTACAGCGTTGTGAGGAAAATGAATAAATGAACCGCATGTTTTGAAATACGTAGTGGGAGGCTGTAAAGTACCAGACAACTAAATTATGTTGTGTTGAGTTATAGGCTTCCAGCACCCTTCACTTTCCATCCTCTTACTGTGTCGATGGCACAGTTAATATTTGAACACTGGTATTACTTAGTTTGCTAATAAAAGGATGAGCACAGCACGCTCTCTAATGGCTTGCCGTGAATGTCAGCAGGGACAATAAATTAAGCTGTGACATAGCACTCTGACCCAGACAGGCATGCTTTTGAATAAAGTGTAAGTCATCTAACAGGATCATTGCAATTTGTATACATAAATTTATTGATGTTTGGTATATTATATTCAGCTCTCAACATTATTGCTCTAAACTCATCACTACGTACTCTTGAGAGACACTCAACTCCAATGGAGCTGTTTGACAGGAATTCCATTATCAGCAGCTTTTGTTTTCTGTGCGCATGCAAGCTTTGCTAAAGGCACCCAACATGGCTGACTCAATAGCCTGAGACAATGTTCAAATGCTACCTGCTTTACTTTGTGAAGTCAGGCACTACTGTAAATGTCTTTCTATCTGTCTTAATATCCTTTCCAGTTTCTAAACCCTAGGAACTTTAAATGTACCATACAAAATGTGTTCATTTGGATTGGCATTAAACCCGGCCATGTTACCATCCATCCATTAGAAGTAGTTTTTTTGTATTACCTTTCTTACAGCATAATCTTCATACATATTAAACCCTGTCTATCAGATCTACCATAAACGGCAATCTATTCACTCACCCTTAGGGATCTATTGGGGTTCATTGAATGAATCTCAAACATCAAAGCAATCACTGCCCATGGTGAGTGGCATTTCTCTCTGCTCTCTCAGTCTAGCAGCCATGTTCCGCTTCATTTGAGCCGACATCCAGCCAGAGAATGATCTGAGCAGCCAGAGGAGTCTTCCCAGCCGTTTTGTGGGCGTCTGGACGTCCTCTCTGTATTCATTAGCAGGCTAGTCACAGCGGTGCGATGGAGCGTATCCTCTCAGCGGCCCGCAGGGACTGTCAGCAGAGTGACGGAGACGGATCGCAGGTGGACCAGCGAGAAGACCTGCCATAGATTAACTCGTCTGCCAGCAGGGGGACTCCGTAGTACCATTTGTTTTCAGCTCAACAGATAATTTTTCTAATTAACCTTTAAATGCATTGCTTGATGTTGCATTCAGTGTGGAAAGCACCGAGCACCTGCTGGACTTTTCTTTTAGTCCTGGATGTTTACAAAATTGGAAATGTCTTAGAAGACTAGTCTTTGAGCTCTGATCTGAGTGATCCGATCACAAGTGTACAGTGTCCCAGGACACATTCCCGTACACACTGGTAAAAGAATGTGGTCACATGTGTGGTGACAAAATCTACCAGGCATAAAATGAACCGGGATTAAAATATATTTCTTTTTAAACAAAGTTCAAAGGAATAGAAAGTGTGAGATGAGAAGATCGAAGCCACTCTTATAGCTGACCGTTAAATATGAAGCTACAGCCAGCAGCCAATTAGCTTAGCAAAAAGACTGGAAACGGGGAAAAGCAGCCTATCTTGCCTTTGGTTGCCTGGCAACTGCTCTGAGCCAAGAAACAGTAATAACAAATAGCAAATAACCCCCTGGTAAAACTGCAAATTGTCATTTTTATACTTGTGTGTGTTTTTACCAATTAAAGAAACGTGCTATTTTTGAGCCAGGCTAGCTGTTTCCTCCTGCTTCTAGTATTTATGCTAAGCTAACTGACTGCAGGCTGTAGCCTTATATTTAACGGGCAGATGTGAGAGTGGTATCAATTTTCTCAACTACACGGCAGAAAGCGAATGTGTATTTCCTAAAATGTCAAGCTAGTCTTTTAGTATTCAAGTACATATTCATATGTATATATTAATACTGTATATAGGCTATTAAGTTTATCTCAAACTAACCAAAATATTGCCAGACCCCATTTACAGTGTGCAGTGAAAGTTTGTGAGATGGTCTCATCTCTCAAAGTTTAACCAAGTGGAATCAGGATATTCAGTGTCAAACTTCATATGCGCCACCAAGTGTTGCCCCCAGGACAAGAGACTGTATCCTCTGCAAATAAATCCAAAATGGCTATCCCAAGAAGATTTCCACAAGCCTAGAGAGGTTCATGCTTTAGATTAAAAAATGTGTAATTCCATAGCCATCTGGCTCGAGAAAAGAAATTTAAGAGCTGTGTGGATGCCAGCCCGATGCCACATCTTGGAATGGGCTATTGCTTTCCAAATAGCTTTGGGCTGTGTCCCTTTCCATGTATTTGTGCAATACCATTAGCTTGTTTTCTGTCTGCCCTCCTCTCTTCCCAAAGTTTAAAAAGTAATATTTTCTCAGAGCACGGCTGTTTTTTTTGATAAGGAATCTAAACTAGGTCAAGGACTCAGTGTAAAGTCATTGAACAGTAATTAAAGTGCCCGCCGATGCTACAGTTCAAACTGTCTCCACCATGAGCTTTGAGATAGAAATCCATTCAAGGATTTGGAGAGCCATTGTTTCATTTTCCTCATGAGTAAAATCATTTTCTTGCTAGTTTTTTTCTTCTTCTTCTTCTTTTCCTGAGAAGCCGAGTCTGTAATTATGCGAGCTGAGTTATTGTCAAGCCACTGGAGGGACTACAGAAGTGCTGCCTGTTGACCTATAATGTGCAAGTCCATTCATTCAAATAAGCGGCAGGATGCTGGGGACAATGTGATTGCTAAACAACAGGATGCTATAACTTCAGCTTGAAAACAATTTGAAGAGTTCTTTTCTAAAACATTACATTACATTGTTATTTATCCTTCCACATGTCCAAAATAAAGGGCATCAAGCGTGTTCACTTGTTTAATTTGTAATTTGTATGTTTTATTTAGTGACTTGCAGATATATCAGTAGTGTCAAAAAGCAGAAGGCATAGTCATACATATGTTACATTTTCTGTAGCTGCAACATAGGTGTCAAAAGTGATACAATAAGGCTTTTCACAATATATTCTACAAGTGACTTAGTTTTGTTGGTTCCTCACGTATGTCATATTAACCATGTCATAAAACATTGAGGTTTTATATAAGAATAAAAAATGTAAAAATAGTCTGCACAATGTGGTCTATTTCAGAACCCAACCACTACTGAGAAGTTCTGAAAGTCAGGAAAAGAAAAAAATAAACAGAAATATATGCAGATCTGGAGAACAATATGTGAACTAATATTCTCACCAGTGGGACCACAATTGCCTTGTGAAATTCATAATCCCTCTCTGTAAGAAGATGATACTTGGCAGCCACCTCCATCTACTGTAACATTGTGCCTGTGGTCTTTTTGTTTCTTTAGGAGAGCTTCTGGCTGAGCATTTGAAGTTTTTAATCTGGCGCTCCAGAGACTAAGGTCACCTTTCACTAGCCCCCCACCCCCCACCCCCCTTTCTCTCTTTTATTTGCTCTTGCTTAGTTCTGGCAACCCCAATATTTCACACACTATTAAAAGAAATCTGCTAATGCAAGGAGCAAGGTCCTTGGCTTGTGGAATGGGAAATGATGGCATTTCTGAATTCTGTCTCTCTAAAAAAAAGCCGTAGGCATCTTGTGCAGGGTTTATGACCCTAAGATTAGTCACTTTTTGGAGTTGGATGTACTGCCTTGGGCCTTTTCTGCCAGAAACTGATTTTCATATTGATGTGCTACGTTGAGCCCTCTCTAGTCCACATATTGGCTCATGCGTCACCTGGACTCTGCAGCTGTCAAGGCTCAGTGATAGCAAGTAAAGCAGACAATTTCTCTGTTAATAAATAAACAAGTGAGACACTGCTAGTACATATTACATTCCTTAAGCTCAAGGCATCCGGCTACGCACTGCACATTTCATTACCATTAACAGGGCATGATGCTCAATCTCAATTTTGGACTGATTTCCTTTCACAAAGCATAATTGTGACATTTTTATGGATTGCTTGCACGCCCATCAACAGTAGGAGCACATTTTGAGCTGTGATTAACTATTGTACTTTGCTTACCAGGGCACATTTGTTTTTATATGACCTGGCCTGAAAATTGAATGAAAAATATATTTAAAAACAAAATAGAAATCAGTTATTAAGTACTATTACTTTTGTAATTCTTGTTCTGTTCCACATTTATGTTTAAGTCACGTTTGTATAGACAAACTACTCACACTGGCAACTGTGAGAGTAGGTTAAAAAACATGCAATATACTTCATACCACTGGCCTTTTCCCCCTTGTCAGAGGGGGAAAAAGAGCAGTTGCAGAATTACATGGAGCAGAGCTTTGCATGTATTACACAGTAGAAAACTAAGGAGAGATTATCCAAGGCCAGATGTGTCTCTCTCCAAGGAAGAAAAAAAACATGTCGTCCGCTAAGAAGCAGCTATATCCTGCCACTGGTAAGCATCTAGCAGCAGGGCGTCGGCGGTTGGCTGTCTGGAGCATCACGCCGGTTGTCTCTGAATATGCAAGATTTCAGGTTTTGGAAGCGTCCGCCTTTTAATGTTGTTGACACATCATCCATCATACTTAGACAAA
This sequence comes from Perca flavescens, assembly GCF_004354835.1. Lineage (NCBI taxonomy): Eukaryota > Metazoa > Chordata > Actinopteri > Perciformes > Percidae > Perca > Perca flavescens. The sequence goes on along the minus strand of NC_041341.1, from coordinate 26,784,264 downwards.
CATTTACCAAGTTGACTGATTGATGGTAATGCAGCATTAGCCTCTGTTTGCTCAGAGGCAAATGTCATGCATGTTTATGCATTTCTGAGAGGAGGCAAATGTGGACTTCAAATTAGCCAGTGAAAAGACCTGTGAAGCTATTTCCCATGCAAGAAAGAATATGTTGCAGAGGATACAAGTGAGCATGACAAGACTGAACCGCTCTGAAACAAAAGTGATATATCATACTCCTAATATCAACACAACCACTTTTTTTCTGGCTTAATTGTGAGGAGAAAATGTTCTTTGAGGAGCATCCTAAGCCAACGGCACCCTGTAGTTCATGAGCTATGACTCGAGAGAGAAGAAACCAGCGTGATTCTCTCAGTACAGATTGCGTTTTATTGAACCAGGGCTTGTCAGCATTTTTGGTGAGCTGGTAAAATATAATTGTGTCATCCTTTATAAAGCAGTGTTGGGGTGACAGCGCCCACAGAAGCTTCATTACTCTGCTTTTTATTGGGGTGTGAAGAAGGGACATTCTCTTGGTGATGAATAACGTCTCTCTCGCATGAAGTCAAGGTAAAACACACTCACAGTGCTGGCGTGCTCCGCTGGATGTACATGGATCATTTAAAATGAAATCAATTCAGCTGAAGAATTAGAGCTGGTAGCCAAAATGGTTTTTATCTGACACCCATCAATACCTGTATTGATTTGCTAGTAGAATCGAACCTTGTGAGAACTGAGAGGGGAAAAAAAATGCTACACACACAAATATCTGAGCTGCATGTAGTAAGGTGTGGATTGACATCTGGTCATCCATCATGATTTTATTCAGGGAAACCCGACCTAAGTGTTGTGAATGTTTAATAATACCAAAGCCCTGGAATTTTAAAACCTAAACCTCATCATGTTTTTATAACAACATTAGACACGTGCATATGTTCATAACTTAGTTGCTGGCGTTTATGTGCTGCAAACCATCCGCCTATTTTCTATGCAGGAATTTATTTGTTCAAGCATACAGAGAACATAATAAAATGCCACTATTTGTGGTTCGGAATTCCAAACAATTCTGCATTAGAAATACTGGTCCACATTTGCATAGATTCTCAGCAGTGATGCAGGGAAACTCCTCAAACTGCCCCTATCTCTATTTGAAGTGAGCTTAATAGTGTGTCCCAGCTCCTAAATGAAATAGCATATTACCCTATTCACCTGCACTGTGATTTATCAAGTTAAACAACCATCTTTATTGTGTTTGGGTCCTCACCACGACCATAAACACTTTTTTATGGATAGAAAACAGAACGTTTCACAGTTTAGCAGAACATTTCATTAGAATGGGTTTAGTCGGGAACACCAGCAAGGCGAAATGAAATGGAAGGACCTAAGTTATTAAGACAGAGGGGTTGCTCCAGGGACCCGCACTTTAAATAAAGCTCCAAAGTTTCCAACTTCATTTCCTATGCGCAATCAAGCTTGCGCCCATGAGAGGGAGGATATTTAAGATCCAACGAATGGATGTGGGCCAGAAACGGCATTTAATAAAAGACGAAATACTAGTTGATTAATGCACTGAAGAACAATAAAGCCATAGCAGATCTACAGGGAAATGTAAGGTTTCATTTTCTTTTTTTCCTGACAGGGATTAAGTACAAATATCCCTGCTACCGGTATTAACTTCTGGCAGGATTGCTCTGTGTCATGATCAGTTTTTAAGTCCTGTGTCTGTTCACTAACATAGCTACAGAAGTAACAGACATCATCAGTAATGTAGGGTTCAACTGATAAGGGTTTTTAAAAGGCCTTTCTGCCGATACATTGAAGGCACTGATAGTATGGCAATATTCAGTATCTTTAATATGGACATTTTAATGCCAGAGTATAGTGTTTACCAAAGACTTCTATGCTTATGCTCTGCAACGGCATCGCTTAACATCTAAACATGAACTTATATAATCCCTTTGAATTCCAGGCTTACTAAATTCCTGCAGGGGGAACAGCTCTTTAAAGCAGACTGACACACATCGCCAATGCAGTGGGATGCATGGAAGTTAAATGGAAAATTTCTTTACAAAACCCATGTTATGCAAATATATAAACATATAAAATGTGCAAGGAAAATAAAAAATACATACTTTTATTCTAAAAAAAAGATATAGCTGTGGTCAGGGAGGACACTCAGTCATATCAGAGGAGTGCTATCTGTAATAAAAGGACTGTTCCATTGCTGATAACCAATATATCAATCTAACCTCAGTCATCTAAGCAAAAACTACTTGAGCAAAACAACTGACTGCATAAGGCTATCTTGTTTTTTTCTCCACATCCCATAACAGTAAATGACAAGCACAGCCCCAAACACTGCACCATGTGAGGGGAATTGGGGCATTTGGTGAGGGTAAACGTCACTAAGTGTAATTAAGGAGCATCTCACCCTCAGGAACTCTGTCAGTTGACAAAGTGAACAAGTGACAGTGAGAGTCCCTGTCACTATGTGCAAATATGGGCTTAAAAGAGCATGGCTTAGAGTCAATATCAAGTTGTTTCTCAAAATTGTTATCACCGTTTGTCAGGCACAGAGAATTCTTCTGAAGTAGCCCATTTTTCACTTAAACTTTTCTTCTTGACAAGGAGAAGTTTCACAGTTGCAGCACAAAAACAAAAGGCCTAAACTGGAATATATAATTAATGAATTCACTAAATGTGTTGTGTTATCTGTAATTGATCACGATATGAACAGAGGGGGTCAATTAGTGGCATTTTTGGCCTGGTTTATCTCTCACACTAATGGTGCAATATGTGGCATGCAAAATAAATATGTTGCCATCGCTTATCTGTGGCAGTTCTCCATATTCACACCCACAGGAACAGTCCTGCAAATTGGACTATGAGGCCTTGAATCACTAGATTAATGAGACAGACAAAGGTAAACCCATTCCAACCTTTCTGATTTGTGGTGAATCACCTTGGATAGGTTTTAAACCTGCGTAAAGCTGTAAGATCACTTCTCTGCCACACAATTCAACCTCACCGAGAGAAAAAAGACTGAATTCTGCAACTGGAATTTCCACCTTCACCTTATACCACCTTATATAACTGATGTAAGAGAATTTACAAATGGAGAAAATAAATCCTTGGAATCAACATTCATACATAGCCATATTTTGTCGGACTCAGAGCTGTGGAGAACAGCTGCTATATAACAGCAGCTGCTAAACAGGACTAATTCTCCAGAATGAAATATGCCGCAGAGGCCAGCCATTTACAGGACTGGTATCAAAGCTATATTTCAAGGGACGGCCGCAGCCTCTGCCCATTAAAGTGTGTGTGATGTATGTTAGGGCCAGTGTGATGTCCTGCTCTGGTCTCAGAGAGGTCTGCACACTGACATGATGGCTGATATAGAAGACGCCTTTGGCCTGATACTGACTCTCCATACAGAGGGGAGCAGAGGATAGGAGCCGTATTAAAGAAGACAGACATCTGAAGAGTCAATCTGACCAAGCAGCCAATATCTATCTTAGAAAAATGCCATCAGTTTTTGTCTTTAAAAATAAGGCAGTGATCTTATACATTTGCATATTTAATAAGATTTGGGAATAAAAGGCAGCAATTTTACAAATGATGAAGGTTGCTGGTTAACGTGTAGAAAATGAAAGACATTTCAACATTTCATTTTCTTATTTCTATAAAGGTTATCAGCAGAGTACATCCTGCAGCATCTGTTCTTGTCAAAACATTAGCTGTGAAGTTACCTTCAAGATTCTTTACTTTTATATATATATATATATATATATATATATATATATATATATATATATATATATATATATATCAATCTAACCTCAGTCATCTAAGCAAAAACTACTTGAGCAAAACAACTGAGACTGCATAAGGCTATCTTGTTTTTTTTTTATATATATATATATATATATATATATATATATATATATATATATATATATATATATATATATACATGATTTTGTTGCAGGTGTAAATTGGTAATTTTATGTTAGGAGGGTCAAGTGTGTGTTACATGTTTTGTGCACCTTTTAATTAATATGTATAGAATAATAGAATATGTTGATATTGTGTATTAGGGGTACATTTTGTTTCCTCACAAATCATTCATGTATTTAATTCATTGCTGGAGATTTAAGTCAACCTTGGCTCACCTGAAGTCAAGTCTACACAAACCCTAAGCACTGAAAGGCAACAAGACATGCTGCAAAGTCTGCTTCTCATTTTAAATCAAGATTGTTATTTAGGCATACAAACAGAGAACATTGCATACACAATGCATGTCACTGCATCAGAAAAAAAAATAAAAATAACTGAGGTGTACTCAGGTCAAGACAAAATAATAATAATAATATTCACACTTTGAACACATGGCCTGTTTCCTCATTACACTAAGTGTAAAGGTACACTGATGAGCAACATAAAGCCAGAGGCTGGAGGTTCAGCTCTGATGGCTAGCCAGATGGACTGGAGAAAGTTGCTCTTTTTTGAAGAGATGGTTTTTACATGGATGCTTCTCATAACCATTACCACATATGGCACAGCTGCATTGCCTGACATTTACAAAGTAGCAAAGAAGTATTTATGGATTCATATTTTACTATTGTTACAGCATCGCCTGCACAATACAAAGCTGACAAGGTTCATAGAGAAATGTAAATGTTCAACATCAGAAACTCTGGAGAGACATTTCTTGTCATATGCCATCAGATAAGCAAGCAGCAGTAAATAAAAACATTATGCAGCTAACAGTATAAAAATACCCCGCTGTTCAGCACGACTAAGTATAATCAATCACCTCGAAAACAAGGTGATCTGTGAACATTTCATTACATTTATCTAGCAGAAAACTTCTTCTATGATAAGACACCAACTGGCATGTGAAGTAAATAGTTCTTGAAGAGCATTAGCTGCAAACAGTGTCTTGAGGTTGATTATCTCAATGACTAATGCTCTGTCACTCTGTGGTATGAGAGGGCCCAGCGAGGACCCCCGGTAATGGAGCCTGAGCAGGTGCTGAAAGCCCACTGACATCAGGGGGGAGTGCACCGACAAGAATTTCTGATGAATTTCAATTACTGATCTATTAACGCTAATGAGGTAAATGAGCAGCCAGAATACATTTGCAAGACAGCTTGAGACAAGACCACGGCAGTCTGACGTGATTTTGTGTTTATGCCATTGTTAGAAATGTCTATGTGTTAGTCGGCTGAGTGGGAAGTGAAAGTACAGGAGGATAACAAGTGGCTCCAAATGTGTTACTTTTTTCACACATTAGGCTTACTGTTTTTGGTTATGTTTGATTAACGTTAGTGTTGTCACCCTTGGCTGTAATGCCATATCTACTGTACATGTAAAGTCAGTGTGCCATCTACTGGATTTACTGCAATGGAGCACAGATACAGCGTCAGCTGTATTCTCAGACATGTAGTACCATCTGCTGGCCTTATGGTGAACAGCGTCATGGGGAAGCTCAAGTTTTAAAAAGGTTATTTTTTATGAATAATCTAGCTCTTTCTAATGACATTAGGCATCTATAAGCATATTTGTAAACAAAAAAAAACAGCAGTCTTTATTTTTAAATGAATTACATGACTATATTCTTTAAGACATTTTAAACAGTGGGTGTAGTAAATTTACTGGAAGAAATGAAGATAGAAATAGTCCGGCACATAACACCCTGCTAAAACACATGCTGTTTTCATGCTTCGGTTTTTGTGCAGACAAACAAATTATAAAGTGTAAATAAGTAAGCTTTGGAGATGCTGGTATATGTGGATTTGATTACCTTTGGAAAGAGCCAGACTTCCCCCTGCTTCCAGTCTGTATGCTGAGCTAAGCTAACCAGCTGCTGCTTAAGCTTCCTATTTACTGTACAAGACAAGACCAGAGAGTGGCATCAATCCATCATCAAAATGACACATTATTCCACCAATTTACTCTAACTGGCAACTCAGTTGTTGTATTGGACAAGTTTGGATGGAAAAAAGATAAATACAAAGCAAATCTTCTCATGTGATAGAATTTGATTTAATTAATTACACTCATTTACAGATGATATTAAACTTGAAATATCTCTTTAGTTAACAAACTGAAAAGGTTTCCAAGGTTACTCAAATGCTACTGGATTTTCCCGATGATGTGTGATGTGTTGTGTAATGTGATGTGTGTAATGTGGAAGTGATTTTAATCAGCCAATAGCAACTGGTATTTATCATTTTGGTAAACATACTGAGTAAATGAGGTGAATGCAACAGCACATGGTAAACTTGATTTTAGCAAATATGCTGCACTTCAGCATATGGCAAGGTAAAGTAAAGTCAAGACTGTACAGTACATACTCAAGCATAAACAAGTATGCAGTTCATATTACTGTTAAATAATACCCTGCCATCTTTTTCAGTGCTGCACTTGTTTCTGAGAAGTTCTAACATGCCTGCTCTGATCTCTGGGGAGAAAGACTGGTAGAAGTTATCGTTCGCTGTCATGTAATTCAGCAGACGTTTACCAGTCTGGCTGCTTGGATTGAAGCACTCAGTGATGTCGAAGCTGTTGGGAATCACGTGCTCCTCATATTTCAGACCCTGGTTCTTCAGGCAGGCAATTACCTCTCCTGATGAGCGGTATTCTTGGATGGTGTCGACACAGAGATCCTTCTTGTATGTCTTCCACAGGGTGTCCCAGCCACCGTTAGCTGCATATTGTGAGATTAAATACATTAATTCCAGAAGAAATATATTGGCAAACAGAGTGATCCATGTCTTTACTTTTTAGTTAAGACACAGGTTAAGAGGAAGAAGGACAAAAAGCAGTATGGAAAACTTAGTTCTACTTACCTGCTTCATTGATGATCATAAGCCTGCCATTGTTCTTCAGAAGGCTATGGTAGAACTTGATGGTGTCAGCGAGGTTATCCACATAGTAGATCATCTGTTAAGGAGAGAGTTGTGGGGAACCTTTAATTTAACCTTTTGGATTGAAGTTTGCATCCACTCAAACCTACAGTTTGAAGTGTCTTCTAGTCACTGTAGCTGTGTCATGGAGATTTAGGCTATGTCAGAGGATACAGTATATATGATTATTTATAACACTGATCTTGTCCACTTTTGTTTGGCAGAAAAGGTTCTGCTGATTTGCTCCACAATGAATTCAAGCAGCAGCTGAGTGAGGACTTATTCTATTGACTATTTTTACCATGTTTTATTGTCTATGCACATTGTAAAGCACTTTGTGACCTTGTCTGTGAAAAGCGCTGTATAAATAAAATGTACTTACTTACTAACTTACTTACTTAGTTGGGAGTTAAATAAATGTCATTGCATACACAAAGTAAGACTGACATTCTACCAACAGTTCACAGTAATCTTAAATCTGCCTCACTTTAACCCAGGACAACATGGAGCGAACATGCAAAGTTCAAAGGCCAGAAAGTGAACCCAAAATCAACTTGTCATGTCATAATTTTTAAATTGAATGTCCAAAAAGCAAACTTATAATACCTGAATCATGTGTATGAAGTCAAAAGTCTTTATGTCTCCTTTTTCTTTGACTTGCCTCTCATAGTCCTCACTGTGCATGATATACCAAGCAAATGGGATCGTCTGAAGGTTGGTGGTCTTTGCTACCAAAGCTAAAAGTTGGACATAAAGAAACAGAGAAAGCTAAATAAACACAAAACAGTTTATGACAACATTTTATATAACAAACCTAATGACCTAATTGCAGATTATGATCAGGTGAAGAAGACAAAGAAAAAATACAAATCTAAAAGTGATAAAACAACCTTTCACTGTGTGGCATTCTGAATTGTTGATCAAGAAAAATACAAATCTAGAATTTATGACACAAAAACATACTGTATTACTGTGTGGAGTTCTAAATTGTTGATACCTTTGAAGTTGTCTGTGAGCTGAGAGCTGCCCTCTACAATGTCAGCAGTAATCGGGACAGCAGGAAATGTAGACTGTAGTAGAGTGAGCATCTGGGCATCAATTTCCCCTGGAATAAAACAGGAAGTCTTTAGACTTTGAAATCCTACTGCCTCAGTGTAATGCTGTTTCAACGTAAAAATCTCATGCACCAAAAGGTATTTGTTAGGAATAAATGTGTATGAGGATTAAGTAGTCTGACTCAGTCATATCAGAGTTACAGTCTTTTTAGGACACAATTCCTCCTTGTGTTTGCCCAGTTAGTGTTTCCTTGCTGAACTACAGTAACAGAGTAACACAAAGAGGGAACTTTGTAAAAAAAAAAAGACTGCAAGTTTGGATGCATAAGTCATATTAGCTGCCTTTGAATGTATTTTTTCACATCACTTACACTGAAAGCACATCTCTTTAGTTAGTATGAACAGAAGGAATGATTACAGCAACAAAAAACTGAATCAATGTTCATATGGGCAGCTTTGATACATTGATAAACTCCGTACATCCTGTATATAAATAGGACATTTACTATATGTAGATTTGCATAGTTCTTGATTACAGCAAATCTGACTTTTGTGGAAAATTAAGTCAAATTCACTGGTTATTTTTTTTTAAATCATGAAACAGTATATTTCCCTCTGGTCTTTAAAAAAAATGCTTATTTTAACACATAGATCACATAATAATGCAATCTTTTGCTCTTGATCTTTACCTTCACGCACTACAGTTAGTAACTTAGCCAAAACTACTTCTACAAACCACAACATGTGTTCAAACAGTCACCAGTTCTCATCACATACCTCCACCGCTTCCAACACCAAGAACATCCAGACTGCTTTTACCTGCTCCAATTCTGCATGAGAGATGGAAAATAAAAAATAGAAAAATAAATGCCATGTATTACCCAATTAGCACTTAACTCCTTAACACTCCTGTAAAATTAGCCAAAAAACGCCTATCCAAGGCATACCCAAAGTAAATTGGAAGCTGTTCTTGAACCATTTCTTCTACATGCATGTTTATGGTTTCTTTTGAAGGGTAACACTCTCAGGCTTCTTCTCCAGCAGTTAGGATCACTGTAAGTGCTATTGGCTTTGAGTAATAGAAGTTTGAATATACTGGAAAATAATGATTTTATGTCCGCCTGAATTCTTTTTATAGAAAAATGCCTGTAGATGATTATTGCTGGAGCTTATTAGCCTGAAAACACAATGGGGCTGTAGCAAGAAGTCTGACCTAGTCCCAGTTGAAATCTCATAACAATATCTCTCATAAAATGTATGAGATTTTTTGTATGGGTATATGTCTAGGCGTTTCCGAAAACGGACATTTGGTGACCCTAAAAGGACCCTTGGTAACGATGGTCACATACCTACTACTAAAAAGACTTCTACCCTTAAACACTTGAAATTACATTCATCATTCAGGGCTCTATTGAAAGGTTACATTATGACGTATCCTATCCCATATCCAGAATCACTATCAGTATTTCTGACACAGAGTAACAGAAACATAAACACAATAAATTGCAGTTTTGTAACTTTGTGTGTAAAAAAAGTCAAAACAAGTGGTAAGGTGTAAAAGTACTGTATTAAAGGTAACACAATGTTTATGTAATAACTAAAATAGGTTTCATTATGATGTTGATTAATACCAATAATTTGGCAGTTTATTGGCCTGATTGCTGATATTTTTTACTTTAAAACATTCTGCATTCTTTTTAAGAAAAACAATATAAAACATTTAAAAAAAAATAGTATCTCACCCCTTAAGTCTAATAATGCACACCACTTAGTAATTATAGTTAGAGACTTATATGGAAAGCACATATCAATCCTGCTGCTGTATAGAAAGAGGAAATGGTGGAAATCTAAACACCCAGATGATCTGCTTACCTATCAGTCTCTTCTTTCCTCCTTTGCTGCCTCTATTTCTGCAGCAAAAAGCTCTTTTTATCAAACCAAAATTGAATCCTCTTTCTCGAACCCCCAAAAACTTTTTTTCCATCTTCTCTAACCTCCTAGATTCCCCCAGTCCACATCCTCCCTCCTACCAACCCACTTTGTCAACTACTTTGTAAAAAAGATAGATAACATACACTCTTCATTCTCCACCACACCTCCTGACATCACTTTGGCATCCATCACATCCAGTACTCTATCCTCTTTCACCCCTCTATCTCCAAATCAAATTCTTACTTTGATTACCTCTGCCTGCCCAACCACCTGTCCCCTTGATCCTATCCCTTCTCACCTTCTCCAGTCTATTGCTCTTGACCTTCTTCCTTTCCTCACCCATCTCATTAACATCTCCTTGTCAACTGTCTGTTTCCCTGATGCCCTCAAAGAAGCAAGAGTGACCCCACTACTCAAAAAACCAACACTCGACTCCTCTGAGGTAAATAACTATAGACCCGTCTCCCTTCTTCCATTTCTATCTAAAACTCTTGAGCGTGCCATATATAATCAACTCTCTGCCTATCTCCATCAGAACAACCTTCTTGATCCCCACCAGTCTGGCTTCAAGGCTGGTCACTCAACAGAAACTGCCCTCCTTGCTGTCACTGAGGAGCTTCACATTGCTAGAACAACCTCTCTCTCTTCCATCATCATCCTTCTGGACCTTTCTGCTGCCTTTGACACAGTGAACCACCAGATCCTCATTTCGACACTCCAGAATCTGGGTGTCTCAGGCTCTGCGCTGTCATTGCTCACATCTTACCTGGCAGACCGAACCTACCGAGTAACTTGGAGGTTGGATCTAGCTCAGAACCTTGCCCACTCAAAACTGGGGTTCCTCAGGGATCAGTCCTGGGTCCCCTCCTCTATTTCCCTGTACACCAACTCTTTTGGGTCTGTCATTCAGTCGCACGGCTTTTCTTATCACAGCTACGTAGATGACCAACTAATTCTCTCCTTTCTGGAGTCTGAAACTCAAGTAGCAGCACGTCTCTCGCCCTGTCTGACTGACATTTCTTCTTGGATGTCCACACACCATCTGAAACTCAACCTTGACCTAGATTGAGCTCATTTTCCTTCCAGGGAAGGGCTCTCCTACCGAAGACCTGACTATAACAATTGACAACTCTGTGGTAGTCCCCGCCCAGACTGCTAGAAATCTGGGTGTGACACTTTATGACCAACTCTACTATACTGCCAACATTGCTGCAACTACCCAATCGTGTAGATACATGCTGCATAACATCAGAAGGATACGTCCCCTTCTAACGCAGAAGGCGGTTCAGGTTCTGGTTCAGGCTCTAGTCATCTTACATCTAGACTACTGCAACTCCCTCCTGATTGGCCTGCCTGCATGTGCCATCCGACCCCTGCAGCTCATTCACAACGCAGCAGTACGGCTTGTCTTCAACCTCAAACTTCAACCAAGTTCTCTCACACTACACCGCTCCTCCGCTCTCTTCACTGGTTACCAATTGCTGCCCGCATCCGCTTCAAGACACTAGTACTTACATACAGGGCCACGAACACATCAGCCCCAGCTTACATCCAGGACATGGTCAAACCATATACTCCAACCCGCCCACTTTGCTCTGCATCAGCCAAACTGCTTGCTGCCCCCTCACAGCGAGGAAGAACTAATCACTCAACAAAATCCCGACTGTTCACTGTCCTGGCTCCCAAATGGTGGACTGAGCTCCCTATCGACATCAGGATGGCCGAAAGCCTACACATCTTCCGCCGAAGGCTAAAAACACATCTCTTCCGACTACACCTCGGATAAAAAAAATAAAAAAATAAAAATAAAATTCTTGAACCTGCACTTTCATATGTCTCTTTGTAGCTTTGCTTATTTAAAGCTAATGTACTTGTACTTGTACTACTTGTTGTCTGGAGTTTGAACCTTCACAGTTGAAAGCACTTAATTGTAAGTCGCTTTGGATAAAAGCGTCAGCTAAATGACATGTAATGTAATGTAAAAGGACTTTACATTCATCAAATGAGAAAGTACAGTACATCCTAGTAAGAATCCATCATTACTCTGTACACTGTACAGAGTGCCCTAAAATCTGTACAATATTCAAATTCATTTAATCATTCAAAAAGCCATCAACAACAAAAATCATATCAGAGTTGGAAAATGTTGACCATTTTGAGTTTTGACCAACACAAGGGCCCTTAATGTATCTGTTACTGCAGCACTACTGCCAGTGTTGTACTTGAATGAAATTATAGGCAATATCATCTCCCTTTGAATTTACATTTTTCAACTTTTTTCCAAAAAGAAGTCATGAAGTAAGAACTAAGTCAATGAGCTAAATGATCTCTATGTCTTCAAACTGCACAAAAAGACAAAAAAGGCACCCACAACCCATAGTAAGTCTGTGTGAGTATTATAAATAGTTAAAAGATTAAAAAACAAGTACAGTGTAGCACTTTTTTCTTGTACCTTTTAAATTCTCCTGGCAGGATGTTGTGAACACACTGGAGAATGGCCTCATGCTCTCCCGAATGTTCCAGGTAGAACTGAAAGCTTTGGACAGAACTGCCCTCATAACAAGTCTGCTTTGATTCTGCAGCCATGACTGATTCCTGCAATGCATTCCACACAGCAGTTGGAAAATGAATCATTGCAATGATTTATCCTTGAAAAAACAACTAAAAAATAACTTTTACTCCCATGGTAAGCATCAATCATGCATTGTTATAAGTATTCAACAATTACCTTGAATATCTACAACTCTTAAGTTGTAGAGTTACTCTCTCCTTACACAGGCTGGCTGGCTGTCCTTATATTTGCTTTTATTGAGTAACTCTTGAAAATATGAACTTTGGATTTGCCTGACAGAGCCAACTGCAACTCTGCTGTCAGATTCCTATGGTGTATTCCATTGGCGGTTGTGAAATCAGCCCTATCAGTGTTTACAGGAATCTTATTACATTTTTAACCCTCATGTTGTCCTTGGGTCCAATTTCACCCATTTTCAAAATGTCAAAATCAGAAATATGTTTTTTTTTATTTCTTTTTTTTTATAAAAATTACCCAAAAATTAGATGGATTCCATACAAAGCTCTTCACACGTACAAATCATGATCACTTCCTTTACTGAATTTTGTATGTTTTATTCAAGTTTTAGCATTTAAAAAAAATTGAAAGTTTTTAAACTGTATTCGGACTAAACTTTGACTCTCTGATTATCCATCAACATACGTTCCTCTAATATTAGTCTAAATATTTCATAATTTCTGCTTTTTTAACTCAAAAATTAGGTATCATTTCCTACAAATAAGGATTATTGTCCATTAATTCCAAAATAAGTGTAAACCTAGAGGTAATAGCTTACGTGTTAGTGGTGCTTGGTGGTTGGGTAACAAAAGCATCAAAAATGTTTAAAAAAGCGACAAAAACATAGAAAAAAAAGAAAGAAGAAAGGAATATAAATGTCAGAAAAAGCGTCAAAAAGGTGTTCATTTTTCATTTTGATCCGGGAGGACAACAAGTGCATGGTCGACGGGAAGACAACACAAGGGTTAAATGTTTAGTTAAACTTAGTTAGTTTGTGTATTATCCTTTCGGAAAATCCTGCCGTGTCTGTAAGATGAAAAGGTATGAAAATGTCAAAACATTTGTGAAAAGTCACACTAAAAAATTGGTTTGAAAATAATCCAGACTATATCCGAGTTAACTGCTGCTTCTTATTTTTGTATATTTAGTTATATAAAGCACTTTGTGATACAATGAAAAACAATGTACTTCAGTACAGAACAGGAGTAAATATATAGCTGTAAGAAGCATTTCAAATGTTGGTGGGACAATTTATTAGGGGCACATTTTTAACAGAGTAGATAATTTCCTGTATTCTGGTGCCTTTTAACGCGTGGTTTGACTCTTGTATCTGCCTATAACAGCATGAGAACTCTTGTCTATATGACCATGGACTGAGACTGACTGACAAGGTGACATGGACAGAAGACACTGACACAGCATTTACTCAGCTCAGACCACCAGATTCAAACAAATGATTTAAACAGACTGTAGATGAAAAATACATCATGTTATTTTAGCATTAGGCAAGAAAATTAAATTAGAAGGGGTGTCTCTGTGTCATTGCAGACCATGCCGCCGATGAAAAATGGTTAAGTATGACCCCAATTCTTTGATTCATGTGTATGACTTGCAAATCCCAGATAAGAATCCTTGAGCAACAGATCAGACTCTGCTCGAGTGAGCACACACATTTATAGGCTACTGCATGTTCAGGGCCAGATACAGGTTTTGAGAAAAGACAGTTGTGCAATTGACACACAACTGCCAGATAATCTGTATAGATAGCATTTTACAATGAATGATATGGTTTTGCATGTTTTGCAAGCTGAGGATATACAGATGTTAAAAAGAAGTAAATACAGGGCTTGGGTGTAGGCTTGTAACAATTATTAAATAATTGTCTAACTGCAATTTATTTACATAATCACGGTTATTTTATATAACCGCAATTAAAGCATGGGGAGCATTTTTTAATACAAAAATGACAATAACACACTATTGTTTGGATCCATCAAACGCATTTGCAATACAGGTGTAGCATCACCAAACAGTAACGTTAGCAAGCATACAATGGATTTCTAGCAGAGGACACCCTACCTGCCAACATTTGGTTTTCAAAATCTGGGAGATTTGAAAACGGCGGTGCGACCGAGGGTGGGGGGGGGGGGGGGGGGTTACTGTTAGTCAAATACACATATCCACACGTTCCCTAAATTCAGCTGAATCTCCCGATATAAGCCACGCCCATTTACGCTTATACTTTTATGCGCAAAAAATCAAGCTTTATCGTAAACATACTTTTTCTAACTCCTCCGAGACCGTAAGAGCGATCTGCACGGAACTTGGTACGTAGCATCTCCAGACCGACCTGACAAAAAGCTATAATGAAAAATTTTATTGGATGAAAATTGCACAAATTACGCACAAACAAATTTGTGCGGCTAGTTATGAAAACACAAACTTTGCCATATCTCGGCCAAAATAGATGCTATCAAAGCCAAACTTTTGATTCTTGTTTGCCATGACCCTCTGGGCCTCCAAAATCTTTTTTACGAAAATTGCCAGTAGGAGGTGCTAAAAGTACAAAAAGTTTATCTCTCATGAATGGCTCATCCGATTTTTACGAAATTTTGAGGGTACCATCAAGGCCCACTCCTTAGGCCATGCCTGCAGTGGGCTACTGATTGGTCAAAGTGGGCGTGGCCTATGGGACCCAGGTTTGGATTCACCACTTACACTAATGTGAGCAACTTTAAATTTACAGTGTAGATGTACAACGGCTCATGGATCTAACATACCAAAAATTACATATATGGACCACTAGGTGGCGCTATAATGACGTAAAACATGTTTTGGCCTATAACT
Source organism: Perca flavescens (assembly GCF_004354835.1). Lineage (NCBI taxonomy): Eukaryota > Metazoa > Chordata > Actinopteri > Perciformes > Percidae > Perca > Perca flavescens. The sequence goes on along the minus strand of NC_041341.1, from coordinate 26,768,956 downwards.
CCCACATTACACATTGCTTATTAGAAAACCTTACATCCACGTGTTCCTTTAATCGAGCTGAATCTGTTGATATAGGCCATGCCCATTTCCGCTAAGAAGTATTTACCCAATATTGCGCAATGCGCAAAACCAACTTGACCGTTGACTGTTGAATTTTGCTACGTAAAACTATGCGCAATTTACGACCAAACTAAATTTCGTAGCTAGCTACAAAACACAAACTTTAGCATGTCTCAGCCAAATGAATAGGTATCAGAGCAGAAGTTGGTATTATTATTTGACATCCCACTCCGAGGTTCTGTACCAAATGTGGTGAGGATTGGCCATTAGGGGGTTCTATAATGAACGTAGATGCGTTTTGGCAAATAACTCAATTTAAATGGGAAATTTGCAATGGCAATATCTCTGCCGAAGTAAATGCTATCATCACAAAACTTGAGATTTTGGATCGACATGCCACTCTGCGGCTCTATACCAGATTTGGTGATGATCGACCTTTAGGGGGCGCTATAATTGGGGTAGAAGCGCTATAGTCAGCGACCAGTTTTGGCCCTTTTACTCAATGTTAATGGGATATTTGCTAGAGGTGTGAATCTTTATTGATCTCCCGACTCGATAGGATGCATCACGATGCGTCAAATAAATTTTTCTATTAAAGCCATATAGGATATTTAATTAATACCTTTTCAAGCTTCAAAAACAAAACATTCTGCTGTGCTCTAATACTAAATAAATTGGATACATAAAACTACTGCACTGAGCACATGGCACTTCCTGAATGTGCAAAACATAACAGAATATTGTTTCTTCTTCTTTCTCTGCATTTCCCGGCCGCATCCTGCTGCGTCCTGCTGCATCCGCAGCATCCACCCATGCTCTGCAGTGCCACGTTACATCCCGCAACGCCCTGCTGTGATGTTCCTATGCACAGAGTAGTCAGGATCCGGTATAGGAGACTGCACTACTCAGTATGACACAATGTGCCCTGCTATGACATGAACTTCCACGATAACCTTCGAAGTCACTGTGACTTCTAATGTGACTATTATCACCACTGTTCATCACGCACCCAACCGGCCCGTCAGACACCGCCTACCAAGAGTCTGGGTCTGCCGAGGTTTCTTCCTAAAAGGGAGTTTTTTCTTGCCACTGTCGCAATAGCCACTGCTAATGCTTGCTCTTGATTTGATGCATTAAATTTTTTCTTAATTTCATCACCTCTAATATGTGCAACGACAATGAGACCTTGCAGCTCACACCTCTTGATATTTCCTGATGTTTGCCTCCCGCACTCAACATACTAATTATACTAACGCATTAATAATGGCTCAACCTGCCTGGCTATCATGCTAACAGAAACCACAGTCCTATAATCTGTAATCTGTCAGCAAACTTCTTACCAAATAAAAGGTTTATCAGTTTCACAGAAATGCAGTTCAGAGAATCTGCTACAGAGTGTTTAACCTTCATCCTACCAATAATAAAGTACTGTAAGAAACCATCAGAGCAAAATGTTATTTCTTCTCAGAACATTAATTATGTAATACAAGTCATGTGAAAATAGATTTTTATTAATTTAGGAAAGTTACGGTTAATTTGCATTATGTGTAAAATGAAAATAAATACCTTTGTTTAATATAGGATTCAGCTTTTATCCCAAAATACAATCCACTTTAAAAGCTTATTTATCATCCTTTGATTCTGGTATCATCGTTTTCAGTCATTTCAAGTGAACATTATTTGTGATCTATTAATATGGTGAAAGCAACTACTATAAAATAATTTACAAGAAAAAAACAATTTTTATTTTGTCTTTCAATACAAAAGTAGAGAGAGACCTTGGTCAAAATAAAGGTTGAATAATTGTAATTTTAATTTAGATTTTACAATTTTCATGTCTCATTCTGATAGTGTGTTCCCATGGCAAACATGAACTAAGTAAATAGTTACATATATTAAAACTTCACCCAACTGCGAATTGAGTGCTTTTTGCAAAAAGCACTAATTAAAACAGAAAACAATGATTTATTAGCCTGACAAGCCAGACCCACATGAGACCCCCAGATGTAGGGTCTGGGAACTCACCATTGACGGAGCTCGATCCGAGGGGCGGGATAAACGGTTGTCTTTCAAATTCACTCTGCACGTAATAGGATAGTGCTACAACCAGGCAGAGCAACGAAGAAGGTAGCGGAGCTAGTTGATAGATTAAACTTTTGCCGTATCCGGTCGGCAAAACCCCGAACACATCTTCCTTTTTTAAGAATGATTTCTGTGCTGTTCATTGATCAAAGAAAAGCTTAACTCCAAGTCTTCCAGAAGTCCGCTGTTCCCAGCAGCAGCAGCCATAAGCCCCGCCCACCAACTCTATACACAATGTGATTGGCCTGACCAAAATTTGGTTTTTGCAGCTTGAAAGTCAACGGAGAGTGCCTAGACTCCCCCCTGGCTGCCAAATAAATTTGCTGCCACTAGTGGGAGTCTAGATTTCTAGGCTAATGATTTATAGTCATTAGGAATAAATTGATTGATGAAGTCATGAAACACTGGAGTGATAGAATAAAGCACCTGTGAGATATGTTAAAAGGTTTACCTCTGGGGTTTGCAGGTTAATCTTCTTTAATAAAACAATTTAACAAAGATGCAAGCAGTGACAAAGAGTCTCAAAACCAGTTTTAATCACTACCTTCTGTACGTGAATTTGAAGAATGACTGCATCATGAAACACTTTTATAAGATGTACTCTCTTTTATTAATTATATAACTAATTTGCTGCTACATGCCCATTTGCACTATTGTACCGTATATTGTATACTTTTTAAATAGTGTGTTATGTTATTTGCATTGTATGTATTTTTGATGTAAAAGCCGAAGAAAATTTTCCACTGAGGTGGACAATAAAGTTGATCAAATATAATCTGCTTAGCTAGGAAAACCTCATCAGATACATAAATGTCTGTCTACTTTATAAGGTTAAGCACGGGTCAACTCTTCCTCTTCTGTCTGGGTTCATTAACTTCAAATCTACCGCAAACAGAGTGACTCAAAGTGCAGCTAGGGGGGAAAAACTGCATTTAGCCTTTAGAGCGTCAGTGGAATTCAGTACCACAGTTAATCAGAGAGTCATATTATTCATTTAAGTGTAAGAAGATTGTTTATTGAAAACTAACAACCTCAACACTAATGCTATTTTAAGTTTGAACAGTATAAAATGCAGTGTTATCCTAAAAACAATGTATAGACCTGCTCTCTTTTCTTTTTATGGATGTTTATGGGCGACAGCAAAGAGCCTTTGGGCCCTACATTGGTATGTAACCCCCAGCCAACAACAGCGTGCAGGGTGTGCAGTGCGGTAGCCTCGTGAGACCGTCCTGATCTCGCGAGCTCCAGTTTTCCACTCGCAGATCAGTCTGGCATCTTGAGATAGAGAAAATTTGGAGCCGTTAGCCAAACGACCGGGCCAATCAGCGTTGGTTTTGAGGTGGGTTAGGTGGTGATAGACCGATGGTTTATCCAATCAGCTAACCAGTATTATCAGCCAGCGGTAGCCCTAATTCTGTTAGCCGCTCGCTAATGCTTTTTTTCCCTTGGATCCTTCTTTTGGAATATGGTCCGGGAACCTGAAATGGTGCCTTTTATTCCTAAATTCTTGTTACACAAAAGGCAAATCTCCTTTACCGACATGTTGCTTGCATGCTGAGCTTACGAGCTATGCTTTGCCTGCAGCAGCAGGGGCGGGCTTGTGGTTGTATTTTCATACGCTTTGGGGATCTGATTGGTTGATTTGGCCCGTCTATCACCAACATAGGTGATAGACAGATGGTTCATCCAATCAAATAACCAGTATTCCGCCCCTTCCCAAAAGTTCTCCAACGGAAAGTTCCCAGATGGATATGCCGAGCAAATGCGAAGCAATCCATCTGGCGGAGTCAGGTTAGCAATGCGGTGCAGCCAGTGGCGATTTCTTTAAGACTGCAAGGGAAGAATTGGCTGACTCGATTTCCGTCTCATACATTCCCGTAGCGTCTCAGTGCATTTCCCCGTTGAAGCCTAGCGTCCGTTGACTTCAAAGGGGCTGCTTTGAGCAGTTTTTTTCAGTGCTTTGAAACTAGAAGGTCATTGGATAAATGTTGCGATTATGTCCCGCCCACGGACGCTCAGCGTCTCTGGGGGTCAATGGAGCAGTGGGCTGGCCTAGACGCTGGGCTTCTGCGTGATGATTGGAGGGTCTGTTGAAGGACTGTATCTCCTTTTGATTGACAGCAATTTTGTATTATAAAAAGTCGCCGAAGAGCTCAGCTCAGTCCCATCGCAGATTTTACAAGTCTAGTTGAAAGACAAACTGCTGCAACCTGTTTCTTGGTATTTGCTTGATGAAATTGATAGCCAATTTTCATCATACATTTCATACAATTATACACCACATTCCTTGTTTCAGTTTAACCTAATTCCCACGTTTCATCCTTCGAGTTTGATATCATTTTGTTAGATCGTTTGTTCATTCATTCATTCATACAGTAGGCTAGGCTAGTGTTGTAGGGGTGAACTAGCCAGCTAGCAAACTGGACACGATGGCAGACAATGCTAATATTGTCGACCTGATTTTGGTGAAGCCATTTGAAAGTCTTCCTTATGAGGAGAAACTTAGAATTAAACAACAGGGTTAGATCAACACTTCAGATTGATTTAGTGCAAAAGACAGGGCAAAGTAACAGGTATGTTCAGCTTTCCTGGTATGACAAAGTTAGCTGGCTGTGCTGTGACAAAGAAAATGTACTGCTGGCCATTCCTCTTGATGAAACCTTCCCATTGATATTATAAATTATTATAATAATTATATTATTTATTATTATTATTATATAATTAAAGTATTGCATTACTATTATATATATTATAATATTAACATAAATAAATGGACAATTTGTATGATGTAGACCAAAAATGAGCTTCCCCTCTTTAAATGACCAGCAGCCGCCACTGGGTGCAGCCCATTCTCATTCCCAACCGCTGCTTTCCCCTTCAGCGTCTTATATCGAGGCACAAGTTTAACTGCCACAGACACACAGAAACCAACAGGATGAAGCTATACATTCACTCATAATAAGACACTGTGGCAGCTTCCCGCTGAGGTGTTGGTGTGTTTATTTGTGATTTAGCAACACATTCTCATACCTAAACAACATTATAGGTTGAGTTCCAAAGACTCACAAAATGACGCATATGACCGTTCTATTTACAGCCACACGGTGGAAGTTTAACCTGATGAGCCAGATAGTTTGTAACACAGCATCCAAGAAGCTGTCATTGGAAACTGTTTAAAGAAAGGGCAGGCACTTTCAAAAAATACCTGGCAGGTGATTGGATGAACCATCTGTCTATCACGTCTGCCAAATTTTCTTCAAAACACATTTTCTCCATGTTTTTAGGAATAACATGTATAAATCAGGCTATAGTTGATATATGAACAAGCACATAGGGTTTCTCGACTGTGGAAAAATCATTATCACAATTATTTTGGTCAATATTGAAATCATGATTATTTAACACGATTACTCATTAACCTTTGGTGCAACATTGTAATTGTGATTAAAATTTGATTAATTGCACAGCCCTAAAAACCCCTCTGCAAAAAACTTCAGAATATAGATAGGAATAAAACTGGAAACATTGTTGCATATGTGCTACTGAAGTGAAGATGTATGGCTTAGAGTATGAGAACAAAACCTTTCAAGAGGTGGATTTTAAAATTCCATACATTTTGAAGACACCACAGGGGAATATGTAAGTAAAATTTACCACCATGAAACCCCAGTTGATTCTTTAAATTAAGACAATTATGTTTTGTATTACAGAGTCTCTGAAATGTAATGTTATCATTGTGAACTACTGTATTGCATTTGTGTTCCCCTGGACTGCAGTGTTACACAAGGGTACACAAAGGAAAATACTTTTTATTAAAGTTGTTAGTATTGGGGGGAAGGGGAGGGGTGTTCTGTATCATCTGCTGTAATAGGACTGTTTTGTGTCTTTTGCACTCGTTCAATTGGTTGCTTTTTGGAGATCTTAGAAAAGTATTAACTCAACTGCAAATGCCCAGTCCTATTGTCATCTGAAAGAACTAGTGCACCACCATGGCGTAACTGTTCCCCCAGTTGCATTTCATTTGGCTGTTCACTCAGTCAGTCAGTCAGTCAGTCAGGTGGAGAACGACAACAAAATAAATGGAGAAGTGGAAATGTACCTGAGGGAGGGATATTCTGGTGAAGCTCCACCTCTTCCTGTGTGCAGATATACATTAAGGGCAGCACATATTGGAGACAGACAGACAGAAAGAGGGTCTACCTGGACATGGATCACCTGTTGCTGCTGTTGCTGTTGAGCTCAGGTAAGGCTCTGCTTTAAGGCAAGACACTACAGACAAAAACATAGGTTTTTCATGCACTGGTCAGTTTAGAGATTTTGGGCTATTAAGCAGAGTCTTCTTTCAGACAAGTGGAAAATAGTTATTTTACTACACTTTGTCTCTGTTTCTGTATTTCCTAAATTCACCAAATGTTAGCATTTCATAATGCCTCATTTGCATATTTAAACAACATTTCAAAGACCGTGTAAAACAAAAACATTTAGTGTAAATAATCAACGGGGGGAAGTGTCATGGTGATATCCATTAGTTAAAGTTGTAATCCCTATTCAGCTGTAACGTCTTCAAAATGTATTGAAAAAAAACACATCTTTAAAAGGTTTTGTTTTCATATTATAAACCAGATATCTCCACTTCAGTAGTACATACACCAATGTTTCCAGTTTCATTCCTATATTCTGAAGGTTTTTGCAGAAGGTTTTGTTTGTATATCATTTATAGAGCTGCCGAATTCAAAACTTTTAAAGGCACCAACCGAATTGCCTCCTTAGTATTTGATTTGATTTATTGGGATCTCCATTAGCTGGGCCATAGCCACAGCTATTCTTCCTGGAGTCCATCCAAAACTTGTGCAGCTATACATTGCCGTATTGAGTATTGAGTATCGAAAATGCCTCATCATTCAATACCAAATTTCAATACCTAAGGAGTAAATCTCATCAGCGTCAGTGAGCCAATAAGCATTCAGCATGCTTCTACGAAGATCTAATAATGTTTGTGATTACACGTCAGAGACACGCAGAAAAAACTCTACTTTAGGCACAGAGACAGGCCTCACATAGTAGGAGCTGAAAAATAAATAAAAAGATTTGTGCCATAATGTGTAATGTTGTATTTCTTTTTGTTTGATAAAATTGGTATCAATAAAAGTATCGTTTGGGACTCAGTATCGTAGTCACGGTATTGGTATAAAATTTCTTTTAACAATACCCAGCCCTAATCATGTATAGCCTGATTTATACAACATGTCATTCCTTCATTTCAAAATTTGTTTTTTTTCACTGTTCAGATACCGGTACCAATACTGTGACTTTGATACCGGTTCCTGAACTACCACATTTCGATTTATTTTATTTTTTTTTTATCTCTGTCCCTATACATTTTAATTATGCTTGTTTGTGTTTTGTGTTCCTCTTGCTTGTCGTCACTGTAAATGAGGGCAACCTCAGTGTCTCACGAGTTGAAATAAAGGTAATTTATAAATTGATATTTGCCTATTTAAACATACAATTTCAGAACTTGTAATACAAAAAATTATTGTCTTAATGTAAGTAATCAACTGGGGAAGTGATTCACAGCTTCAGACCAATTTCAAAATAAAACCAATACAATATGAGTTGTTATGAATAAAGGAAGCAGCAAAGCAAAGACATCCTGCAGCGTTATGAAGAACAAATTAAAGTCAAACAACACAGAAATGTGGAAACATGATGCCATTTTGCTTTCAGTTTGATGTATTGTCAGGAGTAGCAGATATATTATGACACAATTGCTACAGATAATATATTTGAATCAGAACATCATTCTATATAAATCTTAATCCAAACATCATAGTATCGTTATATTTATTTCAGGCCCTCCTAGATGTGTGTAGGACGGCTGATTTAACCCGCCAGTCCTCATCAATATAGTGGTATGTGTCACAGTTGTGGTTAGGGCTACACAATATTAGAAAAAACTGACATTTTTGTTTTGATAATTTCTTTCCTGCGATATATATTGCGATATGAAAAAAAGACAAATTTTAACAAGATGACATAAATAGCTCTATTTGGAAATAAATTATTCTGAACTAGGGTAATTTTGTAGGGGAGTGCATCTACATAGAATATAAAAAGGGAACTTTTCTTTTGTGAACCATTCTATGTTGAACTTTAATGCTTTACAAACACCAAAGCAAGTAAGCACTTAGTAATTGAATACACTGGTTGATTCATATGACACCATTGTATTCATATAATAGAGTGTTTCCTCTATGTTGATTTGGAAGTGGCGGCCCGCCATGGCCAAATTTCTGCCGCCGGTATCAGAAACAGGGCAGACGCACATGTAGTCGTGGTTGCGTTTTAACTTTTATAATATAGTGTAGGAGGTTATTGTGAAGTGAATCTCAGTTTTTGTGCTCTGTAGGTTATGTGCATTTAACCACCTCGTGATTTATTCAACACCCCATGTAGCCTACTCATTGGTAACAGCTACAGCTAATATCATTGTGCACTGTAAGTTTATAGGTGCTGCTTTTAGTTCACTTTGTAACTATATTAACCACTGGTGATTCCTATAACATTCATAATTATTAGTAGGCTATAGCTCCTTTATCATTGGCATCATTATACTGCAGCTTAAATTTATATTCTTATTGTATTTATTATTGTTTCTTGTAGGCATGTTTCTTCCTCTAAATTTCAGGTTTTTGTCGCCTAGCAGGGCCTGCTTTGTTTGACTGATAAATTGATCAACACTGATTGTAATCGGTGGTTCGCTGTGCATGCAGACCCTGCATGTCATGCACTAGCAACAAACTGTGTATCTAAGAACACTTAAATCAGTGTAAATTACGTTATATCAGACATAGACTTCTGTTGTAGATGAAGGTTACCGTAACTTAGTTGGGACAGACCCCTTGATTCTTAAGGCCAACTATATTAGCTTAAAACGATGCATTAATCAGGTGATTTATATTGTCTTTGCAGTGAACGTAAAACACTGCCTACTGTAGGTTCACTGCCCATGGAAAAGCATGTTCATCACTGTGTCAGCGGCAGCTACCGCTTACGGTACTTTTCTACACGGGAGAACCTCACTTCCCATAACAAACCACTAACGTTACGTCACATACACACGTTGCCCACATGGCCACCTGACTCAAGGGGGTAGTGTTGACTGGTAACAATCATGTTAAGGAGAACATTGAACATTTCTCTATCAAGCAGCAAAAAAGTTCTAGCGTTAATATTGCACGTCCTGCGATGTGACTATCGCACATTTGCACATTGCGATGTAGCGATGAAACAAAATATTGTGCAGCCCTAGTTCTGGTACCATAATGGCCCCAAAGTTCTGAGACCAGAGAAACCTGGCTGTGCTCCAATCATGCTGCTTTATGCTGATGTTTATCTTCTGATTTTCTCTTTAGGACTCCAGGCTGAAGGAAAACACAACTCAACAGGTAAATTAAAAAAAGAAAAGAAGAAGGGAGAGACTAACTCCGTTCCGGCTGCTTTCTTGGGGGTTCTGTCTTTTTTCGTGGATCAATAAAGCAGAATCAGCAGTCAACTTTTAGTTTAATCTTTTCTTAATTTAATTAACTTCTTCACTCCTGACTTTCTGCTCAGAGTCTGTCAGGTTGGTGGGAGGAGATAGCCGCTGTGCAGGATCACTGGAGCTGAAACATCAGGGAGACTGGAAACAAGTGAGTGACACTCACTGGAACCTGAAGAAAGCAGCGGTTGCCTGTAAAGAGTTGGACTGTGGCTCTGCTGTTTCTGTAGGATGGAGAGAAGAGTCCTCAGACAGATCTGTGTGGAAGATCAAATATGACTGTGTTCAGTCTGGATCTGCTCTGAGGAGTGTGCAAGATTAGATTCCTCGTCCACCATTGTGGATCTCAACTGTTCAGGTAAGCCCATCAGTGACATCATCTTTGACATAATCTATGATAGTTACTGTATGTTCTCAGGTTGACACACATGCACCAGCTAGAATGGCAGCAGACTATCTCCAGCTTTGATGAGCTGCTGTCTCAGTAAATCAGGTGCTGAATGCACCAAGATATATATCTGTTTATGAAGGAGTCATAAGGAGTCCCCTTGGCCAACCACCAACTAGCCTGAAAGAACTCCTCCTTCAGTTTGACAGCTTTCTTGTTTCTACCAGCAGGTTCTTTGGTTGCCAGCGTAACAGGCACCAATGACCTACTAGTCACAACTTTGAGCAGCTTAGCTCAGCTGGGGGCTGTGCAGTATATCCACACCCAACTTCCAAAAAAGGAGAAAAACAGCCCCAGGGATTTTGAGGCAAATTACAATAAATTCAGTTCCGTCTGTAAGGTGAACATCAGGAAATTGAAGGTCAGCTAGGTTTTTATGTTTGTAAGTCTTTATCTCTCTCTATTTTATCTTCTGTCATCTCTCCAGAATCTGTCAGGCTAGTGAATGGGACTAGTCTGTGCTCAGGCAGACTGGAGGTGAAGACTAACAAGTCTCCCCAGCGGTGGTCCTCGGTGTGTGAAGCTGACTTTGACCAGCAGGATGCAGAGGTGGTCTGTAGGGAGCTCGGCTGTGGGGCTCCTTCAGTCCTTCAGGGGGTGCACTATGGAGAAGTGGAAGCCCCAATGTGGACCAAAGAGTTCCAGTGTGGAGGCCAGGAGTCTGCTCTCCTGGACTGTGGAAGCTCAGGCTCAGAAAGAAACGTCACCTGCTCACCTGGCAAAGTAGTTGGACTCACCTGCTCAGGTAGAAGAGGAGCTGCAGCTTTGATTTGGTTAATTCCTGTTCTCCTGAAAATGACATTATTTTAATGAAGACTCTTTTTTTTTCAGAGCCTGTTAGGTTGGTGGGAGGAGACAGTCACTGTGCAGGAATAGTGGAGCTGAAACATCTGGACTGGAGACCAGTGATTAACTATGACATCACCTCAGATACAGCAGCTGCCATCTGTAAACAACTGGACTGTGGCTCTGCTGTTTCTGCAGATGGGAAAGAGGGTCTTCATACAGAGATATGTGGAGGGTCAGCTCTGACTGTGTTCAGTCTGGAACTGTTCTGAGAGACTGTGTAACACCATGGCACTTTCACATCGCCCTGAATCTCACCTGCTCAGGTCAGCCCATCCGTGACATCCTCTATGACAGTAAGGTTTCAATTGTGCTCCTTCCTGTCACTGTGACAGTCAGTGGTTTGGGTATATATACACGTTGCCGCTGATTGGTGATACCACTGACACACCCACCAAACAAAATAAAACTTATCTCAAAGGCAGTAGAACAGCTTTCCGGGAAACATTTTGTTCAACCCGGAAACTGAAGCAAAACGGTGTACACGTTTTCAGACTGAACGCTGTTTCAGCCAATCATCTCTCTGTGGGTCCGCACCATTAACACGCCGGCATACGCCTGCGGGGCATCGGGTAGGCAGAGTTGCATACCATTCAAACTAATAAATACAAATTATTTAACAAATGAATTACCAAATGAATGAATACAAAGCATAGTGTGGCCATTTGTGTTGTGATGCGCTGCTATGCTCACATTAAACATCGTATTCCTGCACTCAGAGAAAAACGAATACATCGGAAAAAACGTAGTAATACTCTTTAGAGCATTCAGAGCTCTGTGGAAATGCCACACCAATTAATGTCAATCTTTCTGTGCTCTCACGATCATTTAAATATTTTAATTTAAAAGAAACAAGAAAACTGAGACAGCTGCTCTTGCAAAACGTTATCAATATCAAAATCAATGATGCTAGGCCTTTACATTATAAATATTTATAATATTTATGAATTTGAAAAAAGTACCACATCTAGTTTGAACTTATTTGCGCTGCTAATGGCACTTTTGCCATAGTGCCGTAATTTATTACATAAACTATTAAAACAAACTTCAACATATCATCACAAATGAAACAGAAATTACTTACATTATTACAATAGGTTGCAGCCGCGCTGCTCTCTCTCCTCTCGTCCATCTGTTATTTTGCCCTGTGATGAATTGTAGGATACTTTGAGTCCACTTTAAAGGGTATAACAATTCTCACTATACATTCAGACAGCACTACAATAGCAGACTATAACAAGTAGTGAGTGCATGATTTAGGACAAATCCTCTGTGTTTACAGATCTGTTTCAGCCTAACATCTCTGTGTCCTCGTCCATGGACGGGGCCTCTGAGGCCCAGCAGCAAAGCTTTCGGGTGTTCAGGGGCTCCACCTTCAACGTCAGCTGTTCCATTCAGCCACAGTACCCAGGAGGCTCCTTCCAGCTCACCTTCACCTCCTTAAACTCAGCACACAACTACACCCAACCAGCTGTTAATCACTCTGCCCACTTCCTGTTTCCTGCTGCAAAGGCTGTCCACCACGGAAATTACAGCTGTGTTTATCACGTCTCTGTTTTATCTCATAACTTCTCCTCCGAGAGCCGTCTGCTCTCTCTCACTGTCTCAGGTAAGCTGACTGTTCACAGGTTTTCAATCAGTTGTACGCACAGTAACATCCATTTTCTATCTGTAAACATGTTACGATGGTGTTTGTACACACAAAATAGGCTAGTACATAATGTGTTGTTATCAACTAGTATTGCCAACAATTGCAAACTTGGCTAGAGTCCCCCACCCTGTTACATGTAATGGTTTTTCCGAGTTGTTCCTGGAGCGCGGTCAACTCAGGTGTAGTCTTGCATTGCCAGACATTCCTCCATAGCGCTGCGGAGGAGCAATCGTCTTAGACGACGCTTAGCGCCAGACAGAACAACGTTTCCTGTGCAAAATAGCCTTGGAAAGGAACTTGTTTCGCTGGAACATGTGTACATTCAAAGGTTTTAGTTGTGCAACAGAAAACTCAGATTGGACAGACAGTCTAGCTAGCTGTCTGTATTTACCCTGTAGAGATCTGGGGAGCAGTTAACCATAGTCCTCATAAATCCAAAACAAAACAAAGAAAGTGGAATGTGTGGGACATCCGTCCGAAATGAGGGACAAGAGGCGGAATTTGCGGCGGCACCTGAATATAGACCAACTGAGGTGTGACGTCAGAAAGGTGGGGAAACAAGTGGGATACACCTGAAAGCAGCATGGAGGAGAACAGAAAGAAGAGTGAGGGTGGCTAAAGGAGGAGATCATTCAAAATGTAAAAGGTTCTGTATATGACATTCAGAACATTAATATAGCAGTAAACAATATATTTGCTATGTAAAGATATAATGGAGTAATGGCGTCCTGAGCAGAGAATTAGTCACACTCCCTCTGTGTGTGTTGTCTGGGGCCCAACTCTTGCTTTGGATGTTTGGTGATGAACCTGTAACAGACCTGCTTCAGCCATTCATCTCTCTGTTTACAGACCTACTGTTTCCACCCAACATCTCCTTGGACGGGGACTCCGAGGCCCAGCAGCAAGGGTTTCGGGTGTTCAGGGGCTCCATCTTCAACATCAGCTGCTTCATTCAGCCACAGTACCCAGGAGGCTCCTTTCAGCTCACCTTTACCTCTTCCAACTCGGCACACAATTACACCATGCCTGCTGTCAATCACTCGGCCCACTTCCTGTTTCCTGCTGCAGAGCCTGCCCACCAAGGAAGCTACAGCTGTGTTTATCACGTCTCTGTTTTATCTCATAACTTCTCCTCTGAGAGCCGTCTGCTCTCTCTCACTATCATAGGTAAGCTGACTGTTTACAGGTTTGGAAAACATGATTTGTCCAAACTGAATGAAAATGATGAGCTGACAACATGTTTCTGGAATGACACTTTGTGTTACACATGTCAACTAGTAACTAAACTTATACAAAGTGTATAAATGGCAACAGCACTGTATACTGTAGGATAGAGCATGTTTGGTTACCAGGATAAAAGCATTGTCACACCAAGGATGTAACAAAAAAACAGGTTGTATCCTTCTCCCTGTGCCTGTATAATCCATCCTCCTTGCCTAGAAAGTTTTTTTCTTGTACAGTATCTCTCTCTTGCGGATTGAAACAGCATGGCTAATCCATTCATTATTTCAGTTTAACTGTTTTAAATTGCACTTGCTGTCACTGTGGTTGATGACAAATGTGCATCAGCTTTGCATATTTGTTGTATCTAGCACAATAAAGCTAACTTGTTGACTGTTTATCACTTTTTCACAGTCCAAAGAAACCACGCTTTGTTCGGAAGTTATTAGCAGTAAGTTTGGCACACTCGTCGGAGCTTAATAATCAGGAAAACAGTTCACAGTCATATGTAGCTTTATAAAATACACATTAAACGTTAGGCAAAATGGTTTCTGACAACTCACTGCTCTGCTCAATAACTTTAGTTTTATCATCACCTCTCTCATGCGATTACCCAGAGGTCAACAGGAAATCAAACTTTCCAGGCGAAAAAATCATAAAAAACATCTATACTTCTGGTCATTAATTCTCTAAAGTAAACAAAATTATAATCTTTGAAATATGCTAGTTATCAATATTTATCAAAATATGCTATCTTATCAATAACCCACAAATTTAAAAATACTAAATAACTGGTGTAAATCAGGCAATTACATCTAAATACATGATACATTTATTCTAATCCTGAGCTCTCAGATCAGGTGCATACATATGCACAAACTAAAATATAAAGTAGCCTACATATAAAGTTTAGTATGTTTAAGAAATAAGTATCCATGTTGATGTAATTTTAGATTTTAGGTTGTGTTTAATAGGATCTGTTGGACGTTTTATTCTGTCTATGTGTTAGACTCATGATGTTGTGTGATGTGATGGGATGTCCATGTGTTTGATCAGATCCGACACTTATCATCAGAGCGGCCCCTGCCGCTGACTCTGCTGTTGGTGAATGCTGCCCTTTATCTTTACTGTAAGGTACTGACACAATGTCTGTTGTTTGGACCCCTGACTGAAATGAAGCACGCAGTCTGTGTTTATTGAGCTGAAGAGAGGTTGATGCAAGAAGTCCCATTTGTGTTCTGTCATGTTTCTCCAGGCTAGCAGGGGACAGAACCTGGGCATGCAGGAGAACATTGAGCTGGATTATTATAACCTGGGTGTGTCTGCACCTGAATGAGGGCCACTAAAGAGGAAGGAGCTCATCTACATCCAGATGGATTTCTGACACACAACCAACCCCAGCTCTTTCCTTTAAACAATAAGGCTGTAATTATAATATTACATTATGTAGCGCCTAAATCTCAACATGAAAAGACCAAAACAACAATGTGTTAGTCTCTTCATACTTTGACTTCCAGTCTGTGGCCCTCCCATCATTGGTTTCTACTGAAGATGTAATCTTTAAAAACACCTAGAATATACAGTTTAACATGAAAACTAGACAGAGGAAGCAGGAGTACAGGAACCAAGCAGCCGGTGACATTTGAAACATCATGTTTGTGAATGAGTATTGCCATTTAGTATACTTTTGCCATATCCTGTCAGAATTACGGCAATCGAGAAAAGCTTTTAAGTTCAGTTAATTGTTTTGCAAAAATGTATTGTCAAGTTTGTTAAATACTGACCAATAAGGGGACCAGACGATTTGCCAAAGCAAATAGAACATGAGCTTTTTAGATTCATCTGGTTCATAGGCAAGGCTAGTGAAACATCTGCAGCCTGTTGCACCAGCTATGTGTAAGTCTCTCTTAGGTTAGGGTCTAAAGTCATTAAATGATACAGTGAAATTAGTTAGTTTGATACTAGTTTCAATGTTTGGTTGCACAATGGAGACGTAAGGTTAATCCTAGTTACTCTGGTATAAAGGCCACGCTAATCAAAATGTTGTCGCAGAGAATGACATTCTCACTTCCAGTGACCAGTCAGGGAAAAGCACTATTATTGATGCAGTGTATTAATGTCCTGTCAGGGTTGTCTCTTGGGCCCAGTCAAAGCCTGTTCACGGAAAGCTTTTAACTCCCCCTGTTTAGCCCCATTGTAGCGAATTTGGTTGCAGTTCCATCAGAGTTCCACTGGGGTGCTGTGAGGAGAATGCAAAATGAATGGGACTCTATGGAGCTTTAGATACAAATTTTCACCTGATTGCTGTTGAGAAATCTCAGATTTGATTGTAGTTTTTGCAAGTTCAACATGGATTATAGGTTCAAAGTTGAATGAACGTAGTACTGCGCCCTTTCTCGATTTCTTTACAGGTTGAGTCGTTGTTGCCCATAACACGCTACCATTCTGCTAATGAATGCTGATTGGTCAGTGAAGGACTGATTACGCCAGAGATCCTGTTTGACAGCATCCAAAGTGGAACCAGAATGACAGAGTGAATATTTCGGCATGGTCTTTAAAACATTAGCAAACCTCTTTCTAGCGTGTATGTTTGATGCCTTGAGAGAGAACAAAGGAAGTTATCAGAACTGCATATAAAGCAGTATCTCTACGATATGTGTATGACGTCATTAATATTTCAAAAGGCTTTTTAGAACAAAAGCGACTAGCAGTGTATATTTTTTTGCTTCCCTTTAAATGCAAATATTCAAATTACTAGACAAAAAAATTATATCCTGAGGAAATTGGATTTTGAGGGGTATAGCTCCATAGAGTCCCATAGAGTTCCATAGAGGGCCCGTGAGTTTCTATAGTGAAACCAGAGGAACTGCAACCAGTTCAGAATGGGGAAGTATCAGGAGAGTGGAACTTCTTCCCTTATTAGAAATTATTTGGCC